>NW_020173204.1:3456991-3476600 GCF_003031525.2 Neophocaena asiaeorientalis asiaeorientalis | reverse complement strand
ATTTTGCAAGAGTAAATGCTAAGGAAGATTTAAAACAAAATTTACACACATAAAAATGCTTATACACTGAGTAGTTTAAATCAATATTTATATAAGATAATTCTATCTAATCCTATGTCATTCATGTTAAAATAAATAAATAACTGAATCTCTAATTAGCACTGCATTAAGCTACATCATACAAATGCATATTTTGGACAAGAAATATTTGTAGGATATCAGATTTTTTTTCTTTCAAAGTAAACCAACTTAACGGCATATAGTGTGTCTCTATAATGGGATAGGCTGGTGTGGATTGAATTCTGAAAATTTTAAATAATTTCATACTATACACATTATTTTCTCATTAAAAAAATCTATACAGAACGTATTCTACATGACCATTAATTACAGCTAATTTTACATGAGGGAAGTTTGTTAGCTCTTTGTTGCTACAGTTTTTGATTTTGTGTATGTTTACTTTACAATTTCATAATATTTCTTTTGCTTACCAAAGAAACTCTTAGCTCTCACAAAACCCAGTATGTCAATCAATGATTTAGAGATTTGCTGATAAACTTCACATACTATAGCAAGAGAAACGAAAAAAAAAAGCCTATTTCTGCAGGGTAAAATCAAGCAATTGGCGAAAAAACTGGAGGAATGCACAAATTATAACCTCAAGAAGTATGTCACTTCCTCATTAAGAAGTGTGAAAGTTAATCATGACAACGTAAGTTTTTCTTTTGTAAAATCTAGGCAGAATGGTGATATCGAGGATTTCATCTAATATTTTTTAGGTCAGTAATTGAGAAAAACCTTTGTACATGGGAGAAAAAACCTCGGCAGTTTAATAATCCAAATAAGGACAAAGAATTTGTTTTCAAGGATCAGCCTGGAAAGATACAGCACTGACAAAACTGAGAACAGAGGATAAAGGCTAAATGCACATTGGTCCAAAGTGATAAAGTTGTCAAAATGCTGAATTGATTGAAGATGAATTCTTTTCTGTCAGTAGTTTCACAAATTACAGCCAGTGGTGCTTACTTGAAAACTGCAGAATCACCTAAGGGAAAAGCAATTTTTTGTGCAGTAGGTTTATGATTTTGAATGCTTTCTTTCACTTGTTTGTATAGTCACTGGGATTGAGTAAGAAAAGCGCAGCCTGTGATTTTGGAGAGTTTGGGGATATTTTTCAATTTTTGTGCAGTTTTACATCATCTGTAGTTCATTTTCTGCCATGAATATGGCAGCACTTTTTGCTGGATAACGTTTTAATATTTTTCATAAAAGTTTGTGACTTCAAGCAGTTGCTCCAAAAAAAAGTTGTTTGAAAATAAGTTTCTAAGCATTAGTTCATGCAGTGTTAAATTATTCACATTCTATAGTGAGCTGTGTAAACTGTACTTGCTAATTAAACTGTCTTATCTAATTTTTTCAAGTGTTTCAGAAAGAAATAAAAATACTTATTCCATTTTAATTCAGTGATGTACTTATCTGCCAGACATATTTTCACTCAGGTTATGTATTTCTTTTATATTTAATAAAATATTCTTCATACTAAAATGTCAAAAACAGTTAAAAAGCACATTAAAATGTGAAATTGGAAAATGATATTTATCTTGATCATTTAAGTGCACAATGCAATAATCATATTCACTATATTACATTTTACTTTAAGTATAATAATACAAAATTAGTGTTTTCTTTATCTGAATAGTCATATACATTGCCATAACTTTTAACCTAAGAACAATTCCACACAATTAGAGAAAGCTATTCCCTTGGTTAGAATAATCACTGGTATTAAAAGTTACTAGACATTACTGGCTGATCATTATTTTTAATCATACAGATAACATTAGTATTATGCTCTGAGAGTTTGACTAATCCCTTTTTTAAAAGTACGGATCCCTGGTCTTCCCTGGTGGTGCAGTGGTTGAGAGTCCGCCTGCCGATGCAGGGGATGCGGGTTCGTGCCCCGGTCCGGGAAGATCCCACATGCCGCGGAGCGGCTGGGCCCGTGAGCCATGGCCGCTGAGCCTGCGCGTCCGGAGCCTGTGCTCCGCAAAGGGAGAGGCCACAACAGTGGGAGGCCCACATACCGCAAAAAAAAAAACCTTGGAATGAAAAGTACGGATCCCTGTTGCAAATCTTCTTAACCGATTATTAAGGTCTTAGTTTTCTTCCATTTTATAGTTTAAATATTTTTTGTTTCTTTTGAACAATTTGTTTTCGATCATCTTTTAAACTAATTCACGTATTTCTGAAATGATGGGAAAGTTACAAGGATAAAATGACATCTAAGATTAAAATATTTATATTTCTAAATATTTAAAAGATTAAAAACTATTTGATATATTAAAAAATTTAAATACTAAAAATACTGAAAAAATCCCACTGCATCAGGCAATTATTCATACACAAAATATAGAAGGCAGAAAAATATACGCTCATGGATTTTGCAATCCAATTGCGGAAGGGATGAGAACAACACGCACAAAAGAAAAGGCTGGGCTCTCTCTTCAACCACCCCAAATCAGGCACTGTTCCTCTAAACAACAATCACAAAACACCTGTCAAGATCAAAAAGTCTTATCCTCACTTTTAAATCCAGTGGTCAATTCTGAGTCATCGTTTGACATAGTTTACTGCTAGCATGTGACCCAATGGACCAGCCCCTCCTAAATAAATTCATCCTGAAATGATTTCTCCACTTGACCTTAGTTCCTGCCACCTCACTGCTTTCGGTCCCTTGTGCCGGTTCATCCATCTCCACATCTAAGGGCTTAACTTGGGGTGACCAAGTGTTCAGTTTTCAACTTCTCCCGTCCCTTTACATCCTCACTGTCTACAGCCAGACTGTCCAATACGGTAACAGCAGCCACGTGTGGCCATTTAAATATAAATTTAAATTAATTCAAATTAAATAAAGTTCAGAAAATAGCCACTCCAAAATTTGCTTCCTCTTATATGTCTTTCACCCCCGACATCCAAATAATCAGCAATTCATTTGGGTACCACATTCACAATATTTCCAGAATCCTGTCACTTTTCATCGCTTCCAAAACTATCAATGTAGTACAAGCCATCACCGGCTTTTGCCTGGGTTATTACAATATCCTCTAAAGCTATGTACCTAAACCACAACATGCATGTTTCTGCCACAGGGCCTTTACACTTGCTTCTTGCTTTTCAAGAACTCTCTGCCCACAATCCTCCCTACTCCCATCTTCAGGTCTTATTCCCTTGCTTCCCTTTAGGCTCTGCTCAAATATTCCTCTCTGGGACTTGATCACAGTATATAATCTGATCTTTCTCCCTTACACATCTCACCCTGATTTGTATTTGGAATAAAGGAATTCCCTCCCCCATTACCCAGATTTATGCTTTGGCAACTTTCCAGATATAGCCCCTTATATATCATAGATGATCATATTAATAACCTTACTTTAAAAACCACAAGCATTCTATTTTATGATGTGGCTTTTTACACTATAAAATACAGCATAACCATCTTTCCAATTCAATAAAGTTTATCTACATAATCCACTTTAATAACCTCAAGATTGTTTTTAGTATGGATGCTCCATCATATAATCATACTGAATTGGTTTCTGACTTAGAAGTATTCAAAACAGCACTGAAATGAACATCTTTGTGTGTGTGTCTTTGAACCCTGGTCCGATACTTTACTTATTTCAAAACCAAGTAATAGAACTGATATGACAAACGGTATTCACATTTCCAATCTGGATAAAGCATTTCAAAAGTCAACCTTCCTACAACAGGCACATGAAAAGATGCTCAACATTGCTCACATTAGAGAAATGCAAATCAAAACTACCATGAGGTACCACCTCATGCCAGTCAGGATGGCCACGATTAAAAAGTCTACAAATAACAAATGGTGAAGAGGGTGTGGAGAAAAGGGAACCCGCTTGCACTGTTGGTGGGAATGTAAATTGATACAGCCACTATGGAGAACAGTATGAGGGTTCCTTAAAAAAACTAAAAATAGAGCTACCATACGACCCAGCAATCCCACTTCTGGGCATATATCCAGACAAAACTATAATTTGAATAAATACATGCACCCGCACGTTCACAGCAGCATTATTCACAATAGCCAAGACATGGAAACAACTGAAAAATCCACTGACAGATGAATGGAAAAAGAAGACGTGGTACGTATATACAATGGAGTACTACTCAGCCATAAAAGAGAATGAAATCATGTCATTTGCAGCAACATGGGTGGACCTAGAGATTATCATACTAAGTGAAGTAAGTCAGATATAGCAAGACAAATATCATACGACCTCACTTACATGTGGAATCTAAAAAAACGACAAATGAACTTTTATACACAACAGAAACAGACCCACAGACATAGAAAACATACTTACGGTTACCAAAGGGGAAAGGGACCGCAGAGGGACAAATTGGGAGTTTGGGATTAACATATACACAGTACTACACATAAAACAGAAAACCAACAGAGACCTACTGTATAGCACAGGGAACTACATTCAATATCCTGTAATAAACCATAATGGAAAACAATATGAAAAAGAATGTATATTTTATATTATCATACTAAGTGAAGTAAGTCAGATATAGCAAGACAAATATCATACGACCTCACTTACATGTGGAATCTAAAAAAACGACAAATGAACTTTTATACACAACAGAAACAGACCCACAGACATAGAAAACATACTTACGGTTACCAAAGGGGAAAGGGACCGCAGAGGGACAAATTGGGAGTTTGGGATTAACATATACACAGTACTACACATAAAACAGAAAACCAACAGAGACCTACTGTATAGCACAGGGAACTACATTCAATATCCTGTAATAAACCATAATGGAAAACAATATGAACAAGAATGTATATTTTTAAAAAATTATGAGACCTACATGAAAAAAAAAGCATAATCATCATTCCTAATCTACCTGAAGACAGTAAATACTACTAACCCCGTATCTTTTCACTTAATGTTCTTGAGGCTCAACCTTTTAAATAATCTGGTTCTTTTTTGAAAAACTTCTTACCCCACACCCTATTCCTCTGCACATTTTTCTAATGAGTTGTTGGACATTTTTTCATTGCTTTGCATGAATTATATGTACATTTAGGTCTATTAACACTTTTCCTGTTACATACACACATACATATATACATATATCTATATTTAATATAGAAATACGTACATACACATATATAATTTCATTTATGATCTGTACTATTTTCTTTGCCATTCAGAAGTTGTAAATCTTAATTATTCAAATCCACTGTTTTACGTTAAAGTATTTAATTTCTGAATTTTTCTCTAAGAAACCATTTTCTTTGAATATTTTCCTAAATTTTCTCTCTGTATATGTATGCACTCTAGTTTATAATTAGTATAAACGTAGCATACATCTAACTCTTCAGGCTCTCTGGAACTAAGTTGCAAGTCGGGGATTCAGCACTGTGTGTTTGTTTCCCTGCACCCCTTGCCCCAGTGACTACACAGTTGATTTGTAAAGTTATCTTGAATATAAACTAAATCTCTCTTAATGCAACAGCCAGCTCCTTGGCTTTCTGGTTTTTTATACTAATTTGTCTCTCTATTCCCATTTCAGATTCATTCTTCTATTCTTAAATGTTTACTTTTCCAGATCAGAGATTCTCAGTTGACATGTGGGTGCTGAGACTACTGAGATTAATATAAGTCCATACTGGATGGAGGGAAGACTACAGAAATCACACATGTGCTTCAGAGTTTATATTTTTTTTTAGGTATAAGTCTTTGAAATAATCTTGAAATTACTGATCTCTGGAGGCCTATTACCTCTTTTTTTCAGTAAATTACAAAATTTCACAACACAATCCAGATTTTAAAATTTACTAGCAAAGAGATGTTCAAAGTTTTTCCAGTATTTTGAAAATACAGTCTCCATCCATGAAAATATTCTGTATCTGCTGCAAGGAGATAGAATGGTTAGCTAGTGGTTGGTTAATGAATTTGTTACTTAATTTCCAGTTTTAACTTTATTGAGTCTATTTTTGGATTCCTCTGAGTCTTCCCACTGTCTTGCTTTCATCAAACTGATTTATTCTTACCGTGGCTGATCAGGATATGTAGTGAAGTATTTAATGTATCTACTTGATAGGTAAAGAGGCGCCACCTAGGAGGTGGCGGTACTGGAACTCCCAGGGAGGTAAAAACAATTTAATGAACACACATTTTAAGTTTGAAATTCAAAAAGATTATTTCATTATATAAAAGATAAGATGAAGCTCAACAAAATCTTAGTTGTTAGTAAATATAAGCAGAAGATACCGTGATTTTTAACTAGACCTTTTCACCATAGGGCAATGGAATCAGTAATTGCTTATGTTTATCAAAGGGAGGCATAACACTTTACCCTTGAGAAACATTTCCAACAAAAACATCTTTCTCATTATGTTTTAGACTATTACCACAACCATATATGGGTGTATACATATATTTATGTACACATAAATATATACGAATAATTCTAAAAATTACAAAAGTAAATGATAAATCATTAAACAGTTTCAAGGAGATGTACTATAGTATACTAAGTTTCATTATAAGTGTTGTTGACTAGGAAACAGATATTTTATTTAGTATAATTAACCAACATCAATAATAAATAGCTGTATTTTGCAAATACAAACTCAAATAACACAAATATTACACCTTTAATAATAAGGACACATTTCAACAGGCAACAAGACTCAAAGGTGAGACTAAATTGTAAATGTACAGAATTTACAGTATAATCATCTGTTTCTCAATTGAAACATGTAGCTACAAAGCATTAAAACATATAAGGAAAATTTTTTTCTAGTGAAAATGGTACAATTAAACTAATGTAAAATACTCTCAACATATACTCTTAATTTACCTTCTCTTCAATCTGCTATTTCTTATAGTGGTACCTCCCTATGTCTGATCATTATAACATATGATATTCCTTTTTTTTTGGCTTTGGACACCATATTTTTGTTTATTTGTTTTTTGATAACTGCTATTTCTTTTTTTTATTTATGAATGCAAAATACCCTGTTTACACGCAGCATCAATAAAGAGTTAAAATATGAAGTATGTAAATTTATAATGGCCTAGTTGTTTAAACATATTTAAAATCATCTCAAAAGAATATTACATAACTATTGCAAAACATAATCATTAAGAGCCCTACACTTTAAAATACTAAGTAAAAAAGTGGAATACAAAATTTTATTCATGTAATAAGGAAACACATATAAAGAATACATGTAAACAGGACAAGAAGGAAAGGGACATGGAAATAAGAAAACCATTAGTAAAATAATGGAAAATGAGTGTATTTTTCTGTCATTTATATTATTTCCTTTAGCATTAAATTGCTATATGAACAATAACAAAGTTTTGAAAAATTATTTTTATAAATTAAGGCCCAAAAGGCTCTGACTTCGGGCTTTTGCTCCTGTAACCTTGTTAATTAAACTTCCAGATCTAGTAATTGGAGACACACACACACACACACACACACACACACACACACTAAGCATAACCATGACTCACAACAGAAGAAATTACTGAAAGTAATAGCTATTGTCTACTCAAACTCACCATCATGTACAGACACCCACAGAGAAATCTGAAAAACAACAAGAACCTCAGATTGTTAGTTCAGATACTCATGATGCCTCCTTTACAGTCCAGATGTACTGCAAGCTGGTACATAACTAATGAAACCTATAAGACAGGCTTAATTAAGACCATTTGAATTCGTTCCATTCTGCTTGTTTTGCATAGGTCTATACAATCAAAACAAGTGGCAATTTCGTACTGACACAGAAGATATATATGTATTTATCTATATATTCCTATGTTAAATACTGGATTGTTCATATATTTCAATATAAGTGTTCACCTAAAGTAAATAAGGTTCTGTGTTTTTGGAAATTGTTATGTGAATATTATGTGTAAACCTTAATAAGAAATTTTAAAATATTTTATTTAAATAGCATATAAATATTACAACCAATGCAAAAGTAATATGGATAACCTAGGCCTTTTTTCTTAAAACACAGTTAATTCTCTTATTACTAGAAGCCTTCATATCCTAATACAAATGTTTGATTTATTTTATTCATAATGTCATTTTTTTTTTTTGGTCTTAGTGGTTCATTCTATGCTATGCTAATTCAAGTATCGAGACTGTAACTTTAAATAGAACCTATTTCACAAAATCAGATTCCACTTTCTACCTGAAACTGTGCTCATGAGTAATCTTTATTGGGGTAATAAAGATTACCCGGTAGTGATAATTCATTTTATAATGATCTATTTATTCTCATGATTTTTATTTCTTCAAAGTAATGTGTAAATTTCCTGTATCCCAAAGGACATTCTTCAAACCTAGCAGGATGTTCCCATTTGGTGAAGTATTTCAGAAAATACTTCAGACACTGACAAACTTGACTACAGAGGAAAAGTGATAACACAGTAACTTGATATCTCAGCTCTACTTCAACAAAACATGAAAATTTAAAGATGAAAAGAAAAGATAACTTGATATCAAACTGTACCCGTTCATTATTATATACATATTTACGACAACCTTGGCAAAGCTATAATAGCTTTAGGTGAGGACATCACTCTTCATGAAATGCTGTTGGCAGCGCAACGGTGGGATTCATTTGGAATATCGTAGATTGTAAATAGACAAGCACATTATCACATTTTCTCAATTCCAATATCAATATTTCTTCACATTTTAACATTTCTTAAATTGGGATGCATTCTGCAATGGATTTTTAAAGGAAACTTGCCAGCCATTATTGTTTTTTCCCCCAGGAAAGCTGATGTTAAATCAATGGTACCTTGCACAGATATTGACATCTTAGAATTGAGGATACGGAGTGTAAGCCGAGGATCTCATAATGGCTGATGCCAGCAAGAGTGTAAAGCAATATATCATCTCTACTACCACTAATTATTTTATTTTTCTTGAATGGGTCCATTTTAAACATAATTCAAACATATCCAATATAGGTTTGGAATAATTCCTTGTTTCATTAGAAATTGTTTTTTTAAAGCCCTGCCTCTTTTCTGAACTCGAACTAATGAAGGTTATCGAAATAACTACCTTCCACACCGAACGTTATCTTAATGCAAAGTATCTGAATAAAATTCAACAAGTTTTGCGTAACAAACGGCTTTAAGAATGGGCGGCTTCAAAGGAACCCAGAACGTATATATGACTTATTTTTCATTGCTTAAATTCAAAGCTAGTAATACTTGTTCTTACCTTCAAAATCGGATTTGTTGTTAAATCATAAACACTAGCTTATTAGCATCTTAAAAATGAATTATAATGTCAAATATATCACACCCATCATCAAACCCACCGCACAAAGAAAAACCATACAATATTAACAGCAATGTGTCAGTGAGGTGTTAGAGTAAACTTACAAAGAATAACCAAAGGGAAGAGAATCTTAAGCGTAACTAAAAAGTACATGGGAAAATATACATAGTTGAGTCAAGACAGGATACCACCTATCACTGTTTAAAAAGTTAACAAACCAAACTTCAAATAGCCATAATCTTATTCATGAAATATTTATTACAAAAACAGCTGTTCATTTAGAATGCTTTTGCTATTTGTCACCACTAAGAACTTGCTTAAAATACATCAACATGGCTTACCAATAATTTGAATGGGCCAGTCGTGTTGGATCACATTTACAAGTTTATCCAGAGTAGACTTTTGTTCCTATCGTATGATGATTCTTTTCTCTCTCTGAGGGCATTAGAGGCACGTGGACAGGAAGTCTGCTTAATGAGCCAGTTTTTCTATAGGATATCGTGAATGTACATATTTGAAAACTCAACACTCAAAATCTCATAAAGTTGATATGAATGCCACATATTCACCAAACGTAACTATTACTTTTTCATTACAGCAAAACTATTGTCGCCCGCAGGTCAGCAGTGTTGTGAAGGCGCTGTAACCCAAGCTCCTGCTCTGATACTTGCTACACTTCTTGTGGAAAGTCATGCAACAGAACCCTGCCCCTTCATCAGCACCTTCCGGTCCTCCCGCCATCA
Organism: Neophocaena asiaeorientalis asiaeorientalis; assembly: GCF_003031525.2. Classification (NCBI taxonomy): domain Eukaryota; kingdom Metazoa; phylum Chordata; class Mammalia; order Artiodactyla; family Phocoenidae; genus Neophocaena; species Neophocaena asiaeorientalis. The sequence goes on along the minus strand of NW_020173204.1, from coordinate 3,466,494 downwards.
CCGCATCCCAAGCAATGGCTGCGTGAAGTCACAAACACAACCTTCGCATTCGGGGAAAATGTCTGCTTCTCTTTCCTCTATGGTCAGAAACTGAATGGTGGCCTTTGTTGTGAATGTATTTTAGCACAGCTCTTTCCTCAGCAATAGAAACACACGATATGTCAGAGGGGGATATAAAAACACAAAATGTCCAGCTCTCACAGCCAGTAGGCCGAATTATGTTTTTCTCTTTCCATAAGTCCCAGTATTTTCTGGAAGTTTTGAGAATAGTTTTCTAACCAAGGACTTACTAAATACTATGTTTTAAAATTTTTAAACAGCACCTAGGTATCATAATTTTCAAAAGAACTCACACGGTCTATTCAAGGATCGTGCCCTGGAAATAAAGGCTCTAATATGAATCTTTCTGTCTTGAATGTGGGTAAAACAGAAGCCATAGTAAAGTTAGAAAGAAAATATCCTTTTCTTTCAGAATGTTGGGAGTAGCAGTAGAACAAGTATTATGAAGCAAAAAATAAAAAAATAAGACAAAGCAACGCAGTAGTGATAGGGAGAAACTAGATATCATGGACAAAGAAAGTCACCTGTCATATCAGTAAGCAAAGGATGTTGCGGCAATCAAGCTATCAGCCGCTGCAGCCACCCTAGACTGTGCACCCTGAGGGGATTCGGGATGGGAAAATAACAGGATACTGGCCCTAGACGGGTAAGGTGCATGTCGAAGAATGATTTCAGTGAGCCCAAGCTCTTGCATCTTCCCATACGTACAAAAGTGCTAGATTCGTTAACTTGAGGTGTCTGGTCTTCCTTTAATTAACAGTAATCTTTTGATGTTCTGACCACTTGGTCTTCATTGCAAAAACTCCTATGTATCCTGGCTCCTCCCATACCTCTTCAGAACAGTTTCTCAGAGCATCTGAGAGCCTGTCTCCTAGGCTTAGGTCCTCAGTATGTCCACCAAATAAAACATAATTCTCAACTTTTAGGTTGTGCGTTTTTTCCACTCGACAGTATTATAAGGGCAAAATAATATGTGCATAAAATTCAAAACAAAGAATGGGGTAAATCCTATGGAATAATAGTTTACTTTTATAATCAACAAAGGGTATTGAAAGCTCATATATTCAACCAATATTCTACTTGACTAGTTGTTTACAATGGTATAGAAGACATAGCTCTGTTCCCTAGGTGTTTACCATCTTGGGAAGAGTAAAGAAAAGCAAAATACGTATATATGTAACTCCAATATGAAGCAATTTTTAGAAGGTGAGTTTAAAAATTATCTTTGCTGATTTAGGGAGCAAACAAAACCTCAGCTATAAAGTTCATAATTACACCATGCCTACATAATTCTTCTTTCACATATAACAAATTTTCTTCAGCCGTGTCAACGCTCATTGTTTTTTAAAAAATACTTATGAAATCTTCAATTCTCTCCTGCCCTGTTTGAAACCCTGGTAAAATAATGCTTTTAAATAACTGGGCCTCTGACTTCAGTACACGTATCAGTATATATATCAACAGCAAAACTAAAATGTGTAAGTGCCTTTGGATTCTACAATCCGAAGTCCAGAATGCATGCTTTTCTGTAGCATCTTTATACCTCTTCAACACTAACCCCTGATACAGGAGTTAAATATATTTGCAAGTATCTTATGTTAAAAAATGCATCATACTTGCTTTTATTTTATTCCAATCCTACCTTTCAGTAAGTTACAAATGATAGACAATTTCAACAGAAATCAAACAATGATACCCACGTTTTTACCCATTAATCCTATCACAGAGGCAATCTAGTTTGGACCTTGGAGAACTGGAAATATAACCAAATGAAGATGATATATGATCATTCCAGCAATATCAGAGAATGAAGCATGGCACAAGATACATGCTAATGATCAGGGAAGGAGATCCAGTTGCATGCTTAGGAACATGTGAAATTTGTCAGCAAGTGTGCACCACAGAAGGCATTAGATAAATTCTGAGATGACAGGTACCATTCATTGATAGGACAACCAATTAGGAGAACTACCTTTAGATGCCACTGTAAGTACCTGCTGTTCTCTACTAGCCCAGGAAGTGAGGGGTGGCTCTGGGAATAGTCCTTTCCAGGGATCCCAGTGGAAAAGCAAGACTGCTGGGACCAGTCTCTGATGCTTTTGTCTCCTTGCAGCCCTGGACAACAGATTGAGGGAGGTGGGAACAGTCTGAAAGCATTTCAAGTGGTAGCACTCTTGATCGGTCTCCTTTTTGGACTCTATCAGAAGTAAATTACAGACAGACATAAGTCAGAGCATACCAGGGAGCCCTTGCTCACCAGGCCTGCTGAGAACGCCCGGGGGGCACACTGTGGAGCGTATGCTCCAGCTCAGACTGCGTCCATCTGAAAGATTTTCCCGACAGCTGCCAGAGACCCCTGCTCTGCCTTTCAGCCCCTGGTGTGGCTACATCAGTAGCTCCAGGACCGAGTTCTCTGAACTCTCTGAGGCTCTGAGTCTTCTTTTGCTTAAAAATGACTATTTCAGTACTTTCAAAGATCTCAGTGGCTTATTCTCTCATGTTTTAGAAATTCAAACCACTCCTCTTTACCTTTAAGCATAAAACTTCCCTCGTAGCTGTGTTCCTTATGTCTTTTTACCCTGCTGCTTTCTTTTGTGCCAGAATCTGCCCACTGAAATAAAGCTCAAGTGAAACTCAGGCAGTCACAGGCAGGACCATAAATCCAAGGTGACTGTCCAGTACAGGTTGAATGACCGTCTCAAAATCTGGACTAGACTACTCTGGTCAATGAATTCTCACTCAGCAGCTTAGGCAGAGATATGAAAAGTACCCACAAAAACTATCTTGCCTTCTTCCTTAATTATCAAATATTAACAAATATGCCAAAAGACTGATGATAAAATATAATGCACTTAGATTAAAAATCTCTAATTTTTTCTCTTTAAAGTGAACCTAACTGTATTGAATGTTACACCTAATTCTTTTTAAGTTGTTCACAGAAAATGAGTTTAATTAATGAAACTTCCCATTTTAGCAGGTCCATTTTGCAACTAAGTCAAAGGGGCGATGGTTTCGATGTTTCTCCTTGTTTTACAGTCGAGTAATGTCAAAGATAGAGTGGACACCGTCCTCACCGTGAGGAACGTGCACAAAAAAGGAAACCCATGGGCTCTGGAAAAATAATAGAGTCGTGTTAACAGTCGGTGAGGGAAAAAAAAAGATGTGTAACTTTGGATGCGGCTGGTTTATGGGCCAGGCAGTGGCCTGGAAGCCCAAGACAGGGCTTTCTTATGGCACTGGAGCCTGAAGCCTGGAGCCTGGAGCCTGGGAGGTGAATTCTGTCAAGTCAGGCAATTACTCTACCCAGCTACACTTCAGGTAACTAACAAGCAACACTGGAGCAAGGCTCTACCACACAGCTGATACCCTAGGTGCTTGGGGAAGTATTTTAGCAAACATACCCTAATTTTTAAATCATGGAGATGTACAGATGTTAGAGATCACCTGGTCCACTTCACCTGATCCATAAATTACCTCTTCCGCCTACATACCAAGTATCGGTTCAGTCTCTGCATCTTGGGACAGGCTGCTCATGAGGTAGTTAATTCCAAATTGGACCCGCTCTAAACGTTGAGGAATTTTCCCTTATCTTGTGTCCACAGCTGCCTCCAGAAACCGATATCCACCGGTGTAGGTGCCTCTCACTATCGCGGCCTCTCTTGTTGCGGAGCACAGGCTCCAGACGCGCAGGCTCAGTAGTTCTGGCTCACGGGCCCAGTTGCTCCGCGGCATGTGGGATCCTCCCAGACCAGGGCTCGAACTCGTGTCCCCTGCATTAGCAGGCAGATTCCCAACCACTGCGCCACCAGGGAAGCCCCTTTAATTTTTTATCGAAGTATAATTGATTCACAATGCTGTGGTAGTTTCAGCTGTACAGCAAAGTGATTCAGTTTTATACATATATGTTATATATATATTCTTTTTCAGATTCTTTTTAGATGATACACCTAAATTTTATTTATTGATGCTTTAGTGGAATTAGAAACAGTTGTGGTCATATTACTTTACTGAGGAAGTTTTATGTAAATCACTTGCATATTTTATTGCTATTTTAAAATTTTTACTTCTCTAGAAACACAATTGATAATAAAACCAAAAGCTAATGCCATCGTTTCTATTCATTTTTAACTATAATACTTTTATTATTGCAATGATTACATTAAAACACATTTTGACTGCATTAAAATTGCATTTCTAAAGATGTTCATATTCCTCTTTAGAAAGAAAAATAGCACATATGGGTGTATTAGTGCTTTAAGGAGGACCATAAAATTTTAGGTTTAAGATATTATTTTGAGACTCTCCTAACTGTTCCATCTCCCTTAATTTACGGAGTGAGAATGATGGGGCCCAGAGAAAGTTAGTAATTTGCCTACAGTCACACTGGATTTTAGTGTACAAACTAAGATTTCAATCCTAGTATACTAACCTGTGCTTTTTTTCTGTTTTAAACATTTCATCCACAAAAGAGGTGTGTATTTTCTAAGTTTAAAGCTACGCTATATCATCTTTCAAACATCTGAGAGTGTTAAGTAAATGGATTCTCTGGGCTGCAGCTTACTTTGGAGAAAAGCAAAAGCCAAAGAGACGTCTTACTCCAGATACACATTGATAAACAAGGATCTAATCAGTGGAACGAGGACTCCTAGGTTCTGTCTGATCTTTCCTATACTGATTTGTAGGCAGTTCAGCTTTCTTTCATGTGTTGTAACAAGAATCGGCTTTTATTCGACTTTCCCATTCCTGACCACAGATTTTAATAGTCACTGATGATATATTTTATTGTTAGCATTTTAATATCCATATAAAATACAATCACTAATAGACAAAACGTGCGCATATATAATCCAAATTATTGGTGAAAGCAATGAACTAGGTCTGTCTCTGCCCCCCTCTGTGTTTTGTTTGCAGCGTCATGACAGACAATTCACAGATAATACTTTGGAGATAGCTCTTTAGTCAATAAAACTTTTACTCTAATCCACCACCAAGACTTTTGCCTTATGAGACAGCAAGTCACATACAACAAAAATCTGAACTACTGTCTGTTTTGTCTCCTGGTAGAGAGTATGTTTCTTTCCTGAAAAAAAAAAAAAAAAATTAAAGAAAAAATAAGAAAAGAAAAAGAAAGATGGGACTAAATAGAAAACTTAAAAGGGATCTACCTGATTTCCTGATGGCTAGAAACAAGTAGACTTTGAAGATGGAAGTAGATGGACATATAAATAAGATAAAGACCCCACTTCAATAACCTGTATATCAGTGTTTCTTAATCAGTGGAGCGTTGATTCTCTTTGAGAATGATATATAAAGGTATGTATGTGTCCATGCCCTAAAATAATCCCGAACTTAGAATTTTTGCTTATTTATTTTATTGTAATTAAAAAGCTATTTCTTCACAAGGAGAGAATTGATAATATAATCTTCATAAGCAATTGTTTTTCTCTTTTTAATTTTTCATGCAATTAACTGCTTCTTCTTGAAAATAAATTAAAAATTTTGCAAGTAAAATTGCAAAAAAAAGCCCACAAATTTTATTTCTGCACAAAAAATAGATTTCTGTGAGATTCCATATTTCATTTTCCCAAAAAAGAAGCTAAAATGTTCAAATCTTAGACTTAGCCTTGATAAAATATATGCCATATATATGGTATTTGGTATTCATACATATAGTAATTTTTTATTACAAAACTTACAGACTACATGATTGATTGTCTCCCCCAGTCTCACTCTCAAGAGACGACTATTATTAATGTTTTGTTGTATCATGACAAATTTGTACTTAGGCAGCAAAAAATACCTGGTGTTTTTAAATAAAACTGGAATCATCTTCTTCAACAGTACTGTAACATTTATTGTTTGTTTTAACAACACTATCTAATCGCTTTTGCCTTCTCGTATTGATATGAGTTAGAAAAGGCTGGCTATAAAATCCATGTAATTAAAAAAATACAAAGCTGAAGTTGCCGTTGGCGACACTGCTGGAGGCTCCACCCTGAATGCTGTGACCCACTATTATTATCCTTGTCTTCAATTGAAGGAAATTATCTGCAGCAAATCCTTCCTCACCGTTCCTGTGTCAGCAAGAAAGGATTCTGAATGTATATTTCATATTTAAGGTCATCTAAGGATTTATGTTCAGAATGGTTTGCAGCGTTTTAAGGTGTTTCTAGAGTTTCCAGTTGATAAACACTGTTGTACTCATTTTCACCTTGGCCCACATGAGGCTTAACTTTTCAAACACTGGGAAATTTGAACTGACATCTGCCTCTGATGTCTTCTTGCACAATGGCTCTCACCTTTGTTTTCAGCATCGTTATGATGACCACATAGCCTTAAATAAACATGACTTTTTTTATTATTTACCCAAATAACCCATGCATTATTCAGGCCAAATTTATTCTCCTTATGTTGGCCTGAGAACGATGCTGTATTTTTTTTGTTCCAAAAAATCAACCCACCAGTTTTGCCTGAATTTTAACCAGGTGCTCCAAGATGCTTGCAAGAAAGCTTTAGATATACTATCATATTTTCGTTTCTTAGCAGAACCCTTCAGAAGGTCCTAACATTAAGTGCCTTGACAAAGTTCAGGACTGCAAGAAAATACTTTTAAGAATTTTTGTCAGAATCTCTGATGACAGAGCAGCTCATGAAAAATCATGATTCAGAGCTGTGGTTTTCTTTAGCAAATAACCAAAATCAGATAGGATGTCAAGTCTATAATGGTTTCCACTGCACACAACAGTCTGAGATTTTTCTTTCAAATGATGTTTTCATCAGTAAAGTAACATTTCTATTTTTTTTAAAAATCAATGGTCCCTGAAGTTTTCAAAATGGGCTCCCCTAAAATTTCATTGATTGTGCCAGGATGTGCATAACTGATAGATGTTATTAGTTCTTTCATTTACTTATTAAAGGGAAATCCTGTAGCTTTCATTTCTCTTTGATATTCAAAATATTCAATGAAGTGTCAGTGATCTAGGATTAATGTTACAGTTTGAAGGAAGCTTTTCAAAAATTTTTTATCTATCTCACCCCTAAGGGGCCAGGGAGCTGTATTATTTCTAGGGCACCAAGAAACCAAGGTATCTCAAACTGCTTGTGGTTAAAAAACAAAACAAAACAAGGTAATGCCATAAGCAAATCTGCATGAAGCATAATGATATGTTTTTTTGTTTTGGAAAATCCACATATCAAAACAATAAGGTTCTAGTCATTTTAGATCAGGTCTTTTTTTCCCATAAGAAAGTGCATATCTTTCAATGCACTCTTTCATTACACATCTTACCCTGAGATAATTAAAGATTCACATAGAGTTAAAAGAAATAATAGAAATCCTATGCACCTTTACCCAGTTTCCCCCAGTGGTAACATCTTGCAAAACTGTAGGGCAAATAACAACCAGGATATTGATATCAACACAGTCAAGATACAGAACGTTTTCCTCACCACATTCCTTCCCCGCCCTATTCCTCCTTCCTGAGCCCTGGCAACTACTAAACTGTTCCCCATTTCTAGAAGTTTTTCATTTCAAAAATGGTATATGATGGAATCACCCAGTATGTAACATTTTTGGAACCAGCTTTTTTTCATCCAGTGCAATTCCCTGGAGATTGAGTCAAGCTGTTGTGCGTTTTAATAGTGTGTTCCCTTTTTATTGCTGAATGGTGTTCCAGGGTATGGATATACCACAGTTCAGTTCACCATTCACCTGCTGAAGAACACCTTGGTCCTTTCTAGTTCGGGGCTATTACAAATAGAGCTGCTGTGAATATGTGTGGACAGATTTGTGTGCGAATGGTTTTCATTTCTCTGAGATAATGTATTTTTATGATGGATCAATGTCAGGGATCTCCTTCAGCTCTGCTGAATTAATATGTCCTTTAATATCACTTTTTCCCATGAAAATAACATGTAGCTTTTGTGTCCTATCTCATCAGTCATGAAAATAATACCACAGATCTCTAACTGAGGATTCTTAGTTTCAAATGAGGGACATTGATTTCCCTGAGTAACACAGAAAGGAAATATACTGAAAGGTTTTAGAGTAGCTCCCAGAATCAGCAAGTAGAAGAACTAGGTTCTCAAAAAGGGCAGGGACAAGAAATGCCACGCCATACCCAGGACCATAGCAAGAATCTAACAGAAGAAATCTGACAAAGGCACTACTCTGATAACAGCCGACTCTGCATTTAACACCACTGCCCAGGGCTCTTCTGCAAGCCACTGGACAGCGTTTCCACTGATGCCACTTAACATTCTTACAAACTGGATTATGCTGTTGACACTGCCGCAACTGCCAAAATGGATCTCCCATTACCATTAGTACACAACTATGTGCATATTCTACATATCCCACAGAATGCCCCCTCAAAATCTGGAATCCCAGAGAAAATAGTGTACTGAATTTACGGTACATTTTCTCATTAACAATTGAATTGATAGCTTTAAATTTGGGGCCACTTTACTGAAAAGGTTATCAGCAGATTGAAGAAAAACACAATGGGCATATTGTATAAAAGCATAATTTATATTTACTATTTTACTATAGTAAAATACTAAAATTTACTAATACTAAAATTTACTAAAAATAGTAAAATTTACTATTTTACTATAATTTACTATTATATAAAAACAAGTTCATTCTATAATTTTAAAAAAGAAGAAGAAAATAATAAGGGTTGGTGAAAAGAGAACGTGGGGAAACTGGAGCTTTCAAGCACAGCTGGAGGAAATGTACACTGGAGCAGCTGCTTTGGAAAGTGGTCTGGAAGTTCTCCAAATGGTTAAAAAGAATTTCCACACGACCCAGCAATCCTACACCTAGTTACAAACCCAAGAAAAGTAAAACATACAGCCACGCAAAAACTAATGCATGAGTGTTCATAGCAGCGTTATTCAAAAGAGCCCAAAACCAGAAACAACCCAGATCAGATATTCAGCAACTGATACAAATCTGGCATTCCATGCAATTGGAATATTAGTCAGCAAACAAAAGAATGAAGTATTGATTCATGCTACAACACGGAGAGACCGCAAAATCATTAGGCTAGGTGAAAGAAGTCCATCACAAATGACCACATAGCCCATGATCCTATTTATACAAGATATCCAGAACAGACAAATCTATAGAAAATAAGGCTGTTTGCCTATAACTGGGTAGGGAGAGCAAGATGGGAAGTGAAATTAGATTATGTTGATGGTTGCACAACTCTTTAAATCCACTAAAAAAATCACTGAATTGGGGGTTTCCCTGGTGGCGCAGTGGTTGGGAGTCCGCCTGCCGAAGCAGGGGACACGGGTTCGTGCCCCGGTCCGGGAAGATCCCACATGCCCAGGAGCGGCTAGGCCCGTGAGCCATAGCCACTGAGCCTGTGCGTCCGGAGCCTGCGCTCCACAACGCGAGAGGCCACAACAGTGAGAGGCCCGTGTACCGCAAAAAA
>NW_020173204.1:3418326-3456827 GCF_003031525.2 Neophocaena asiaeorientalis asiaeorientalis | reverse complement strand
TGCCCCAAAAAAAAAAAAAAAAAAAAAAATCACTGAATTGTGCATGTTAAATGGGTGAATTTTATAGTATGTAAGTTATATATCAATAAAGCTGTTGAAACAAATGAAAAATAAGTTCATTCTGTCCTTTGAGTTTTTGAGCACACTCTGTAATTTCCTCTCTATACATTATACACATACCAATAAACAGATTAATAGCTACTGATATTTGTATATTTAGTCTCATTTTTATTGGCCATCTTATTAATCATAGAGATTGTAATAAGACATCAAGGAGGCCATCATAACGTTTTGAAAGTTTCAGACACGGATTCATCCACCTGCCCTTTGGATTCCCTTTGGATTCCCTTACCTCTTACTCTCAACGACCTTTTGCACCATTATACGTATTGCCTTTATATATTAAAGATGATGATCAGTGTATTCTCATGGTCTATTCTCCACTTCCAGACCTCCCAGTAATTTCTGGCCCTTTTCTGACCCTACCACTCTGCTGAAACGCTTCTACTTCCTCTAAATTGACAAATTACTCTCATTTTTCTTTATACCTCTGCATTATTTAACACGTTAATCACTCACTTCTTCATCAATTCCTGTGGCTTCTTAACACCCACTCCCTTGTCTTTTTTTCTGTTCTCAGACTAATTATCCCCAAGCACATTTTCACTTTTCTCTCCTATTTCTTAAGTGCAGGTGTTCCCAAGGGTTTGAGTCTTAGTTTCCCTTCCTCCTGTTGTCCAATCTTTCCAGATGATCTCATCATTCACGCCAGGTCTTCAAGTCACACCTAGTGATCTAGTAACACACTCATTAGTCTATCCTGGCAGATCTCAGAGATACCAGAGGTTCTAAGTCCCCGCAATAGAGTATCACAACGAAGTGAGGCACATGAATAGTCTGGCTTCCCAGTGCATCTAAAAGTTACATTTACGCTACACTGTAGTCTGTTAAGTGTCAACTGCATGTTTTAAGAAAGCACATACATACCTTAATGAAAAAATACTTCTCTGCTAAAAATGCTAACCACCACCTGAGCCTGCAGTAAGTCATCATCTTTTTGTACTAATCGTAACACCGAAGATCACTGATCACAGATCCCCAAAACAAGTATAATAATAACGAAAAAGTCTGAAATACTGTGAGAATTACCAAGAAGTGACACAGAGACATGAAGTGAGAAAATGCTGTTGGGAAAATGGTGCCAACAGACTTGCTCGACGGAGGGTAGCCACAGACCTTCCATTTGTGAAAAACGTAATACCTGTAAAGAACAGTAAAACAACCCATGCTTATATCTGCCTAAGTCTATTCTGTAGTACAAACCAAAATTACAAGTAATCATAAAAACTGTAGCCACAATCACCAATACACCTGTTAGCCCATGTTCTATATGCTTTCCATAGAATATAACACCCAATTTTCATGGGGACAACATATGGTGTATAAACTTTGTCCATTTGATAGATGAAGACACTGACGTTTATAAAAGTAAATAATTTATCCACAGGTACACAGATTTTAAGTGGCTGGGTTGGGATTTATACCTGGTCATTGTCTCTAGAGCCACAGCTAAAAGGTTATGTTGGCCTCCAAACCTGTATTTCAAATGGCTTTGTGAGCATATCAGTGTTCCCCGGGCACTTTAAAACTCACATAGGAAACGTGTTTTCCTAAAAACCTATTCTTCCTATTAAATTCCTTAACAGGACACAGTCATCTTAACAGGAACCTTGGGTCTTATTCTAAACTCCTACCTCTGCCACAAGCCACATGCGTTCAGGGTCACCACTGCTCTCCACCTGTAACACCTGTTTCTTGTTTCAGGGTCCTCACCGTCTCGCCCCTGGACTACTGAGAGCCTTCCCCACGACCTCCTCCTTAACCCAATCTTTCTTATCCTGTGGTCAATGTATAGCTTTGCTGAAATCCTTGCTTAATGATGTGCTTACCTAGAGGGTTAAGTCAAACCTCATGTATTGCACAGATCTCTGCCTTATCACTCCACCTTTGTCCACTCCCTTTCGGTCTACTTTCTACTTATTTTGAAGTGCCTGTGCTTTCGAGAAAGACTCCTTTTTCTCAGCCTCATCTGTGTTTTTGCACTCTCTGGTCCTCTTCCAGATTATTTCAGGCCATCTCCTGTGGAAAGCTTTTTCTGACCACAGAATGCTCTGATTAACCCCTCACTCCCACTGTGCTCCTTTTCATCTGAGAACTCTTTTATCTGGGAGAGGCAGCATGAGCTTTGAAGCCGTATACACCTGCCCTAGGAACCCATTTTCTATATTCGAGATCCTGAAGAATTAACTTCAACAATCTGACTTCCAGCTTTCACATCTATAAAATGGTTGCACTGATACCTACATCAAAATGTTGTTGTGAAGGTACTGTTAATATAAATAGTCTCTCCAAAAATGCTAGATATCATTGTACTCTTCCAACAAACTAGACAGCACACCATATATCTCTCCCACCACTAGGAGTGCAGCTTCTGACTACTCTTTTGACTTCTCCCATCCTTTGTATAATAGGTGCTTAATTATGTTTCCACACACAAATGAAGTTTTGATATCAATGGCTTCAAGTTACAGATATTCATAAATATACATTTATGTGCAAATATAAATATCTAGTTATCCAAAATGCTAACATGTGCTGTCTATTATCATTACATATCTTTATTCCTAAAATGCTAAAATCTGAAATATAAAATTTTTAGACATGGTTGATACACACAAGCCAATAGTACCCACGTTTGTTCCAAACTGAAAGAACAAGCACAAATGGCAGAGGGTAGAATAACCAAGGAGACTGGAGGAAAGTGAAGAAGGTCACCAAGGTAGCAGAATTCTGAATCACAGGGAGTGCACGCACAGGCCAGCAGAGGCCTGGATGTAAGGGGCTGGAGAGGACTCCAGGCTTAGGTGAAGAGCCATGGGACCTCTAGGAGGACCAGACGCTGACACCAGCTGTCTTACTCTGTGAACAATGCGCTGTGAATGGAGGCTGGAAGCAGAAAGACGAGCCAAGATGCTACTGAAGTGGTTGCAGGAAGAAACAGTGTAGGGATGAAACGTTCTTAAGAATAGTGCACAGCTTTTATATCATCCTATTGGACTCACTACACTGTTTTCTTCAGAGTGTTAAATTTTCTATTCATTACTTCATTTGTCAACCAATGTTTCAGGAATGTCTACCATGTGTCAGGCACTGTTATAGGCACTACCGACAGAGCAGCAAACAAAGAGACAAAAACAAGTGACCTTTTGGAACTTTCAATCTATTGGGGTTGGGGGCAGGGGAGACAAAGAACCGAGCCAACGAGTGAAATAAATAGTATATTTGAGAGTGACAGATTCTAGCTGGAAGGATAGAAAGAGCCACGATGGGTGAAGTACTGGAATTGAAACAGGCTGAACAGGGAAGTCCTCCCTGAGAAGGTGATCCAGCCTCAGAATTTGATTGGAGGTAAAAACCAAGTCACGATGATATCTTGGGAAAGAACATGCTGAATTGGCAAATGCAAAAGGAAACTGCAAACTATTCTAGTCTGAGTTTACACAGGTGATTTTGCAGGGTAATCATCTGAATTCTTATGATGATCCCCAAATCACCGCACTCTGTGGCCAAAAAACTCAGAGCAGTGAGACAGGAGAGCCCGGGCTCACACTGCAAAACACGCCTCCCTGATGGTGAGTCTCTTCTGTCAACACTCAGCTTCCTTCCACAACTCTATCCTGTCTTTCTATCACACTGACTTTAAGAAGAAGCTGTAAGTCATCCAATGTCACTAGTGCAATCGTGAGTTAGCTTTGACTCCTTTGGAGAAGCTATGATGTAAATTTCCATCTTCAAAGGACATTAGTAAATCACCTTTTTATTTTTAAGAATCAATTTTATTCATTCATTCATTTATTTATTTTTGCCTGCATTGGGTCTTCGTTGCGGTGCGCGGGCTTCTCGTTGCGGTGGCCTCTCTTGTTGCGGAGCACGGGCTCTAGGCGTGCGGGCTTCAGTAGTTGTGGCTCGCGGGCTCTAGAGCACAGGCTCGGTAGTTGTGGTGCGCGGGCTTAGTTGCTCCGCGACACGTGGGATCTTCCCGGACCAGGGCTCGAACCCATGACCCCTGCATTGGCAGGCAGATTCTCAACCACTGCGCCACCAGGGAAGTCCCAGTAAATCAGCTTTTATACAAAAAAACCTAGCATGTGCTCCAACTCTGGATCCTTCAAGATTATAGGAAAGGGAACAGTTTGAGAGGTTAGAAGAATCACAGCTCTGAAGGCAGGCAAAACCAGGAGAAAATAACCCCCTGGAATGGAACATATTCCATAAACAAGTCCATTCGCTTTGGTCGGGTGTCCACTGTCTCTGTTTCTTCTGCTAGCTGTGGCGATCACTCTATGAGGTGAGGGTTGTATTTCACAGAGAACTATGGTTTCTGCCGAGAACCAGGGCCATCTAACCAGTCGCCAGGATCTCCAGCCTTGTTCTTGCATGATTCCTGGACAAGGCAAATTCCTATAGATGCCGCTGTTTCTACGTGTGCTGCTGCCACCTCCCTGCAGATACTCTACTGGGCATTGCTTTCTGCATTACAAATTTACAGGGCATAGCAGCTCTCTGCCAGGGATCATCGCTAAACACCTGACTATATGAGCCCATGATCTCTTCTGCTTTTGGTGTTTGGGTGTTACCACTCATTATTTGAATCATTAATGGCTTCAGATTACTTATTTACATAGCAGCCTTTAGATAACTTACTGAGAAAGACCTTGTGATCATTAATTTTAAGAGTCACCTTGACTGGGCTAAAAGATGCCCAGATAGCTGATAACACATTATTTCTGAGGATGTCTGTGAGGATGTTTCTGGAAGAGAGTGGCATTTGACTCAGCAGATGGAGTAAAGAGATCCACCCTCACCAATGTGGGTAGGCATCATCTAACCCCTTGAGAGTCCCAACAGAACAAAAAAGCAGAGCAAGGCTGAATTCTCCTTCTTTGGTGGAACGGGGATGTCCACCTTCCCCTGCGCTAGGACATTGGAACTCATGGGTCTTGGGTTTTCAGACTCTGGAACTTAAGACACCAGTGGCCCCATGGTTCTCAGGCCTCTGGATTAGAACTAAATTACTCCACTGGCTTTCCTGGTTCCTCGTCATGAAGAAGTAGGTCCTCAATCTCCATAACCATGTGAGCTAATAACCCCTATAAAAATTCTCTTTATATATATATACATATATATATATATATATATATATGTATATATATATGTATCTCCTATGGGGTCTATTTTTATGTAAACCCATTGGTTCTATTTCTTTGCAGAATCCTGATTAACACAAACCAATTCTGTCCTGTTTCCAGTATATTATTTTAAAGACATTTCAAAGTTATATTAGTTGCGTCCTAATATTTCACGAAGTTCATAAAAGTGTAATTTCAATTGTTACTTACAGTTCCCTGTGCACTTCATGCCACAGGTGCTCATCCATGAAATAGATACAACTGTCAGTTGCCAGGCCACATTCAGAATGTTACCTCCCTCTGAAAACTAAGACTTCCTCTCTGAGCCAACCTCTTTATGCCTGGGACTTTATTCCTACACAATGATTTATCCTATGATAAATAAATCAGTCTTCATGCAAATGATTTTCTTGTTGGCCCATCCTGCTTGTGTGTTAGACATTTCCTAATGTAGCACCACTAGATATAGACTCAAACTGAAATCCCTGTCGCAGATAAATGGAGGAGAAACAATAAATAAATAGGTATTTGTTTTGTATACCAAATAAAGGTATATATTTGAAATATCTATAATCCATAAAAAAGATCAGGGCTTCCCTGGTGGCGCAGAGGTTGAGAGTCCGCCTGCCGATGCAGGAGACACGGGTTCGTGCCCCGGTCCGGGAGGATCCCGCATGCCGCGGAGCGGCTGGGCCCGTGAGCCATGGCCGCTGAGCCTGTGCGTCCGGAGCCTGTGCTCCGCAACGGGAGAGGCCACAGCAGTGAGAGGCCTGCGTACCGCAAAAAAAAAAAAAAAAAAAAATTTCTACTGTATAATAGCAATGACGAAGTGAGTGCCCACTGACTTCTCCATTTTCTTTTTACCTTCTTGCTCCAGGATAAATGCTAAGGGCTCAGGACTAAATAAATGACGTTCCTAGTCTGATCTGATTTTCGTGTAGGCACATCATCTAGAGGCTCTTCCCTCTCTCCACCTCATACTGACCATCCAATGCATTCTGAGGCTTAATACTGAGCTTTTACTTTCATCTTCATCCCAAGTTTCTATTGTTGTAACTACTTCACACTTCCACCCCTTCGGTTTTCTTAGTTTTATATCTGCAAAGTATTATGCACTCAATAAATGGTCACTGAATGAATAATATACGACTTAAAACAAACAAAAGACTAGATAATTCAATTATAAAGAGAGCGCTCATTAATGAATTTGTGATCACTTCTTTACTACAGCCGTCAGCCTTCCAGCCTTAGCCATGGTGTTCGGATTTTATTTGAATAGCTGCTGTAGTTTATCATGTCCTCCAGATACTGTAAAATGTCAGTGTGGTTTTTATCGTGTGATGTTATGAAAAAAAATGAAATAAAATATCACTAATTTCTACTTCATTAAATTTGGGATTTGTGATACTTAACATGCTCTGGCCTAAAGGCTACCTTTAATCATACACTAAACAAATGAGTAGCTTCAAGTACATAACAGGAGGAATGGCAAAACCTCTTGGAAAAAGTACATTGTTCTTATGCCAGCTGCTGATACTCAGTATAAGTAAAATTAGGTTGAGTATATCTACTGCAAAGCGCGTTCTGCTTAACTGAAACCCAAAGAAACCCACAGAAAACAGAACCACAAAAACCCCATACTTTTCTTTTTAAATTAGGCTTTTCATTTAATCGTAACAGATATTTCATTTATTCCTAATAGTCTTTTATATAATCATAAAAATTATGTGCTGGATGGGGCATAATTGCAAATGATGTCATGCAAACTCTCATTTGGAGACATGGAAATTGAGGCCAATTGAGGTAATTTACTGGCATTCCCAAAGTGACATATCCATCTGATTTGTCAGCCTGGCCTTCACGTCTCAGATGTATCGTGTATCAAGTATCACTACCGTCCCATGATACTTCTGTCATTCTTTCTTCTAATTAAAATAAATTAATGAAGTTTTACTACCGTCACAGCACTTTTTGGGAAAAAAAGTAACTTATTGGCCTCTGTTTCATAAACTATAAAATAAAGGCAGACTAGCTGGTCAGCTCTAAAACTGTATCAGATGCTAAAACTAAATAGTCTGCTTTTTCTGAGCTCTGAACAATTTTTTGTAACTTCCTTAAGGAATATTCATTTTCTGTCATATACTGCAGGTATCAGGCTATATTACATATCTTGTACAAGACTGTAATTGCTCTGAAGGCAAGGACTCCCTTAGACAATCATTAAGCATTTGTAGAAAATGATGCAAAGATCATAAAACGTTTTTTGACCTGAGAAACTGAGTTAAGAAAAAAATGCTATGATTTCAAGTCTCAAATATTTCATTGGGTCTAAGGAAAACAGATATTTTTTTCCCCTATTGTGCATTGTTCACATTATCTTAAATTGAGGTCTATATTTAAAGAATTGAATAATCTCGTGTGTACTAATGGGGAATTAAATGTTTTGCTTCAGCTTTTAAAAAACATTTTTATGCACCATTATATCTTCATGTACCTATATATCTCAATGATATTTCTAGTGGAAATATCAATGAAGTTTTAGTCATGGAGTTAAACACTGATTGATTTCAGCTTATTCTCTAATCATATTAAAACCAAAACATATACATGTACATCACAGCGAGTTACTTGAAATATTTTTGTCCTTGTTTGTGGCTAGTTTTCAACAGATATTATTTAAAATTAAGATCAGAGAAAAAAGTGTTTTAAAACTTATATTCAGTAAAAGCAATGTGAACTTTTTTTTTTTTTTTTTTTTTTTTTTTGTGGTACGCTGGCCTCTCACTTTGCGGAGCACGGGCTCTGGACGCGCAGGCTGCGGCCATGGCTCACGGGCCCAGCCGCTCCGCGGCATGTGGGATCCTCCCAGACCGGGGCACGAACCCGTGTCCCCTGCATCGGCAGGCGGACTCTCAACCACTGCGCCACCAGGGAAGCCCAATGTGAACTATTTTAACTTTGAGATCTGTCATACAACACAAATAGGGTTTCTATACATTTGGCAAGTCAGCTATAGTTAAAATGAAATATTTATCCACAGGCATGAATTATTATTTTGGGGAAGATGGTAAAGAAAAATTCAATTTTGATTTGTGTTTATAGTTTTTATCAAATCACTCCAACAATTACTAATTTTAGAAACAATATTTTTTATGTAACAGAAAATCTTTCAAAACACTGAATTCCTTTTTTTCCTTTGTATGGAATCATTCCCTGAATGCAGGCTACGGGTTGGCACAAAAGATATTTATTGTCTTGAAAAAGTAAAGTCAAACAGATGAAGTACCTATGAAATGATGATCTATTGACTGAGCGTTCATAGTTAAATTTAAACTATCTTTGTTAAATTTTGATTCTGAAGCTCTTAAAGTCACGGCACCAATGAGAGCCTGCCAGAGTTACAATTTCCCACCCTGTGGCTACAGAAATGATTGCAGTGGCATTGGGGGTCAAGCCTGCGGTTGGCTTGACATCGCTCATTTCAACTCAGCGCATTGGCGTGTTTCTGGAAAAGGGAAAACTGCTTTATTGAGCTGTCTCCAGACATGAGTCAAAGCACCTCACATGCTGCCAGCTGTTTGCTGGAAACCCCTCCTGTTAGTACTTGAGGTAGAGAAACACCACTGCCTCCCGCTTTTCTGTCCTTCACTTTTAGGTTAATGCAGCATATGTGCAGCACCCTACCTGGCCTTTAAAAATGTTTTTGACATTTCATTTATGTTATTTCTTTTTCTATCCTACCACTTCTTTCCTGTTTTTGTCCACTCTTCTGCCTTCTAGCTCCTTCAGTTTCCTAAACCATGAGAAAAGGTGTCAGAATTCATGTAAGCAACGCTTCCCATTTTCTCCACCAAAATTTCTGTCATTCAACCAAGAGAAAGCTTCAATACCTAAGAGAGTCGGGAGAACAAGGAAAATGCTTGTATAATAAGCAGAAACCTATGCAACCAGTTGACTTGTAAAGAGCTCTTTTCTTTATCTTTTCCTTCTGTAAACAAAAAGTCCTAGAGGTTAATCTGCTTAAAGAGTCCATGGGCCCATCTAGGAAGGAAGACCAGACTATCATATTTCTCCCTGAGATTTAATGTTAGAGAATATTGTTAAGTCAGCATATTTTTTACAAACAGAAGTAGGAGCAATAGGTAAGCAGAAATTAGAAAAATATGGCCACTGAAATAAAACAAATAATTAGTATATAGAAGAGCCTGGGGCCAATGATTGGTCCTGATACAAAGCTGGGTCCTGGGGTAGGAGGCAACCCTGGGTTTAAGAGAGGAAATTATTTCACCCAAGCCTCCTAAGGCAGATCAGTAGCATGGGGGCAGCACTACGTTTATATTTAAAGAATTGAAACATTGGGAATCTAGGTTATCCTTTCTACCAAGTATGTCACATTACGAGTAATTCTGAGGGGAAGAAAATAAATGGAAGCTCAGGCCTATTTAAACTTCAAGCATATTTGTTAAACTGGTATAGAACTAAAATGTCTTCCTCTAGTATAAACAAACAAATTGCATGATAAACTCCTTTAATGTCAAGTGCATACTGCACACATCATTTCTGTTTCTTGATTCAAAACTCTCACATCTTAAAAAATAAAGGGGCGTGGAATAGATGATTTCCAACCACAATTTTTTTTTTCTCTTGGAATAGTTTGTTGTTAATCTTTTCATGATCTGTAATAACTAAATAATGTGGATTATAAATAAAAGATCAAAGTCACATACTCCTTATATTTCAAAATGAGTTAAACGAAGGCATTTTTGTTTGATAAAACCACTAGTTTGTTTTAAGGACTAGTTTTCTGATGTTCTGATTTCAACAGAGGGAATTTTAAATGGCAGACTTGCACCTGATGTTTGAGTTCATATATAGACTTAAAATTTGTAATAATCATGTACTCTGGAAGTGGAAAGAGAGCTGAAAAACCATCCAGTCCAATGTCCATATTTTACAAATAAGAAGAATAAAAATGAGGAAAGTTATAAGAGCTTCTCCCAAGCACAGGACAAGTTTAGGAAAGAACCAAGATTAAAATTCAATTTTAAACCAAGATTAAAACTGAATTATCACCATACTATCTAAGATGTTCCTGAAAAGCTGAATTATTATTTAGGCCCAAAGACACCTGACATATGATTTACAAACTGAACGCAGAATTTGTACAACTACTTCTAAACAGTACAGGATGAAAAGAAAGACTAGATAAATATTATTTTATGGGCAGCTTGGTATGAGAAATGACACACAGATGTATATACTGTTTTTGTATGTTTTGTTTTTACTGAAGTACAGCTGATTTACAAAATCGTGTCAGTGTCAGATATACAGCATAGCAATTCAGTTATATATATATATTATATACTCTTCTTCAGATTCTCTTCCCTTATAGGTTATTACAAGATATTGAGCATAATCCCTTGGGGTATACAGTAGCTCCTTGTTGTTTAACTATTTTATATATAGTAGCGTGTATATGTTAATCCCAAACTCCTAATTTATCCCTCTCCCACGCTCTTTCCCCTTTGATAGC
Organism: Neophocaena asiaeorientalis asiaeorientalis; assembly: GCF_003031525.2. Lineage (NCBI taxonomy): Eukaryota > Metazoa > Chordata > Mammalia > Artiodactyla > Phocoenidae > Neophocaena > Neophocaena asiaeorientalis. The sequence continues at coordinate 3,446,045 of NW_020173204.1, read as the reverse complement.
CATAAATTTTGTTTTCTATGTCTGTGAGTCTCTTCCTGTTTTGGAAATAAGTTCATTTATATCTTTTACTGTTGGTAAGTTGTCTTTCTCAAAACTGCTAAGAACTTAATGTTGAAAATCTGAATACTTATTTTCCTAAGCTTTATTTTGTTACATTTTTATAATGCCTTTAACTGTAAAATAAATGTTTCCACTGGCAAAGTAAGGATACATTTTAAGTACCATGAATGCTAAAAAGTTAAAAAAAATTTCAGAATTAATGTTTAGTTATTAACCATATCCTGTGAGAAAGGGGATAGTACCTCTGCTTGGCATGTTTCTGGGAAAATTACTAAATATAATTAAAAGACATGCTTTAGGTTCATGGAAAGCTTAAAGACTACCTAAAGGGAAAATTTAAGCAAACAAACAAAAACCTCCAGCTACACTTTAATTCTTCCTTGCTTTCAACAAACATATACTAAATGCTGGGAATAAAACATGTAGTGGGATGGGTGTATTCCGACTTCCACACATTTGAAAGGGAAGACATCGTAGAAGAGTGAGCCCGGGAAAGGACAGTTACCGGGTGTTACAGAGCACCAGCGATGCGCCTGCCACCGTAAGCCTGCTAAACGAAGACTGGGGAAGGAAGTGATAGCCTAGGCTCTCCGAAGTCTGCAACAGGTGGAAGGGATGTTTGATGAAAAGAGATGGTTCCACGTAGAAGAATCAGTATGTGCAAAGGCTGAGCAGCTTGAGGAAGGCTAGAATACTTGTGAAAATGGGAAGGTTCCACCCTGACCAGACTATGTCTACATGGGATGTGGCAGAGAGAGGCTACTTATTGAAAAAAAGATCCTTGTGAGCCATAATAGGATTTTCCAGTTTGTTGTCAGAGCAATGGAAAAATTGAAGGAGTTGAAGTTCAAATTAAACTTGAAGAGCTTATCAGCATAAACTAGTGAGAAACAAAACTTAGATGAATAATTGAGGACTGGCTCTGGAGGACTCCTTATGTGCTAGAGGACGACAGAAAAGCTGAAGGTAAACGATCACTGGAGGTGTAAAGTCTTCCGGGAATAACTGGACTTCAGGGGGACTTAAAAGGTAAGTGATAGTAAAGACGAATAAGAGGACTGTAACAGAAACACGTAACCCATGAATAAAAGCAGGCACTGTTTGTGATACTGAAATAGAGTCGATTTGACAAAAACAGTTTTAAGAGAGACGGATAAATAAGATCCACAGAATCAGCTAAATCACGGAGACAGAAAATAAGAAAGTATAATTTATCTTCAATTTAAAATTCTGATGACTTTTGAGCCATGGAGTATGGGACGGAGGGGATTCCTTCTGAGTCCAGGAAATCCATTCAGAGACTATTTCAGAAACTAAGGCTGGAAATGGCAAGGAACTCTGCCAGGCTTGGACGGGAGGTCTGGAAGAGCTCACAGGATAAACGCCGGGGCCAGTGTGAGTGGGGCACAGCTGTGGACCGTACAAGAGCAGGGCGCCTCTCTGTCCCATCCCTGCTGCATCCCCACCCCCACCCCATGCATGCACATGTGGCTCAGGAGGAAGGTTGGAAGGCGGAGTTGGTCTGTCTACAGAAGGCTGATGCATTTGTTTTTGAACATGTTTTTTTCAGCATGTGGCCAATTACATGAATCTCAAGGTCTTGAGGAAGGACTAAAAAAATGGCAAAAATTGAGATCTTATGAACTACAAGAGCCCCGAGGAAGAGGGTAAGAAGACATAAGCATCGAATTTTCCTGTTCACCCTTTAATCTTCTGGACAGAAGTGGTAAGATTAGGAGACATGCTGATGGCAAATGTAATTTCTCTCAAAGTAGTCAAGTTGTTACAGAAAAACCTGGCACTTCCTCAATGATACATATCAACACAATTTCACTACAATTTTGCATCAGCGGCAATAGAACTTAATCATTCTTGAATTGCTTTTACAGTAATAACTCGTCATCATTTTCCCTTTATCTTGTCTATTTGATCATTTCTTTCTGCTTATTAGTCTCTCCAAAATTGAAGAAGGTAACAAAGATATAAAGATTAAAAAATGCATGACTTCTTTGAGATCTCATAAAATTTTTGATGAGAAATAAGATAAAAATTAATCAATTCTCTACTGACTGGTGGAGATTATTCTGAAGTAGAAAAATTAGAAAATATTTTAAATAAATGTAAGTCTTATTTAAAATAACATTAATTATATGTTGTTGGGTAAAGGGTGTAGATTTTTGAATAAGTACATTTCAATTAATATGGTTTTACCTACAAATTACTCTTTCAAATATGATTTAAAAGCATTTTTTTCTAAAATATGTTTCATTTTCTGTATCCCATCATGTTTGCAGAACTCTTTTCCTTACGTGTAATACAAAAGCCGACTTCAGTTTGGTACTAACAAATTATTACAAATACAAAATTAATAAAATATGAATTAATGAAGGTTTATTATAAATGCTTAACTGAATTTTACCACATTTTAAGTTTTTTCCTATTTCTCACTAGTACCTATAATTGGAAATTTGCTATTTGGTGGAATAAAATCACACGAAAGGTTTTTTGTTTGTTTTTTTTTTTTTACTATATATATATATACCTTTTGTGTGTGTGTGTGTGCGCTGTTTAACCCTCATTTCAGCAACAAAGAATTTAGCAAAATTCTGAAGGTCCTCTACTTGTATTGAAATTGAAATTTTAACAACTACAGAAAAGCAGAAACTATTTCTCTATGAGTGTTGAGCAACTTCTACCATAAACAACCCTCCTACTGTTACAAAGAAATAGATCAATAATAAAGAGGTTTATGGCATTTGATGGGACAGGTATCCTTTCATTTTTTAATTAGTCTCCTTTTAAAGACTCTGAGTGCCTTTGAAACAGGTATTGTGACAAGACCAAAAACTCCATTAGCCTCTGTTTAAACAGAGAACGAAGATGGAGGGAGTCACATTTTCCTTCTCCTAATGAATCTGCTTCAACATAACCGGGTCTTATTTCATTGACACAACGGCTGCCAAGCCTTCAAGGGCACTTTCTACTGATTTTATGTTTAATTTTTTGCCAGAAAAATGATATTTTTCTGGAAGTAACAACACATCCTCTTCCAATCCGGTTGTTCTCTGAAACATTTCATTTCCAAATTCATCAGCATCTTTTATCACACCAGTCAAAGCAGTTTAAATTATTTACCTTAACATATCCCTTTACTCATAAACTACATCAGAAAAAATAAAACTCTATGAAAAGGTTGATTAATAATACTGAAGGGACTCGTAGAGATGAATATGTATATCTTAAAATAATTCAATCAATTCAACTTTGTCAATCTTAGGTTTCTGCAATTTTAACAACTGTATAAATTATTTTTTTTAATTCTCTCAAGAAATCAACAAACCAAGGGAGTCAAGAGAGCAAAACTAATTTTAAAATATTTGATTAAGTAAATCAGAAGAAATATCAATAAGAAAATCACAATAAAAGCTAAAACGCAGGATATTTCAGAATTTACAATAAAATTTTCATGAAATATTTATTTCATTTTCATATAAGAACAAATGTAAGCATTGTAAACAGTGATGACTTTTTTCTCTTGTTAAACGTTTTTGCTTTCCATTCTTTCCTTAACACCATATTTTTGACCCAATCTCATCATTGTCACAAAAAGTATATTTTTAACCATCAATTTTGCTTAACATAAAAGATCCATCCTTAATTGCTACTTTTAAAAGGTGATATGAACAAGATGGTATTAGGGGGCTATCATCATTCAATTCAGTAATTCATAAGAAATGGCCCCCACGTGCAAAAGACGGACAGAGGATATAGTGACTTGTGAAACAGAGTTACATATGATACAAACTCCCTCAAGTTCAGTGTCTAACGGAGGTGTATAATTGAGCAGCCTTAGAAAAGAGTGGCAATCCGTCCTAACGCGAGTACCAAGAACGTAAGCTACTTAAGGACAAACTAACATTCTTGTGATAGTGCCACTGTCAGACTAATCGTTTCAGCTCAGAAAGGAAAATAAAGGCTGCCACCTATAAAGATGAATCTTTTTTTCTTTTCTGCAGTTCCCCCCACCGTGAGTCCCCATTCTTTATCATCTACAGAATATAACGTGATGATAGCCTGAGGTGTTATCAGCGCAGTTTTTCAATGATACTTAGCTCACACAAAGACTAGGCAGAGAATGTATTATTATTTGAGATCAGAATTTGCCTGCAGGTTGTGTGATGTTGCTAACGTGATTTCTGCTTTTTAAAGAAGCATTTTCTACCCATCAGTTACAAGTTTTTTTTAATTAGGTTTTTTACATTTTAAAGGTCTTTGATAATAAATCATCCACAGCATGTCTACTGCCAACCACAGGTGCCATCTCTCTCAGCGCTGTTTTAAACATACTTTATAATTAATCACACAATTAACTGCTTTTAGGAAACAGTTTTGTTTCCATACCCAGTCCATTATTTCACCTTCTAAATATATGCATGGTTCATGAAAAATACAGTGTGGAATGCACGGTGCAAAAAGTCATGGAGTATTATAAATGCAAAGGCTAGATATAATCAAATTAATCTCAGTGATGGTCAGGCATATGTTCAAATATGCTTCCTCTCCTTTAGTGCATCAATTTCTAAACCTATTATTCAAGAGCCAACTCAAAGTTCATTTCCTCCACGGAGTAATACTATTACTTGTGGAAAAGTTAACTAACACACTAAGGAAATAAGGTGTTCTAGGGCTAGGCAATAGAATATAAACAATGTAGATCCCGACTTCAAGAAGCCCAGTCTAGATAGAAACAGATGACTACAAAACAAAATTGCAAGTTCATTAATAGACACATGCAAAAGTTAGTATGGAAATAAAGAAAATGGTCCTTATTTTGTTGTGGACGTCAAGGAAGGCTTTCTGGAAGCAGAGAGGTATCAGTTAGAAGGAGCAGGTATCGGTCAGGTGGGTGGTTGGTTGGCTGGGGACAGTGAGAGTGACCCGAGTTACGGGGAAAGAGCAGGGGGTAGGTCTCCCAAGAGGAAGTGGTAGCAAGAGCAAAGGAACAGAGTGAGGAACAGCATGGGCTGTAGGAGCGCCACAAGCAGCCTGCATCACTGATGAAAAGGAGGGAAACCAGGAACGAGGAAGCAGTGGGTGAGGAGCCTGCGATGTGTGTACACAGAGGCTTGATCAGCAGGACCTCGCAAATTACATTTAGGAGTCTGGAATTCACCTCAGGGGCAGTGGAAACCATGCAAAGGTTCTGAGCGGGAAAGAAAAATCCCAGGTGTGTGTGTGTTTTTTGTCTTGATTTGTTTTTTTTTTAATATATTTGTTTTAACCCCTGGAGGCTACTGGAATAATGTCTTTAAGAAGTATGGTTCCAAGGAAAGTAAGGGTATGGATGCATTATTTCAGCATAGTAATAATGAGCACAAAAATAAGGGTATTTTGAAGGGATGGAGACATTTGGGGGAGGACAACATGTTCAAGAAATACTGAGGAAGCGGGAGTGGATACACGTATATATAAAACTGATTCACTGTGCTGTACACCTGAAACTAACACAACACTGTAAATCAGCTAGACCCCCATAAAAATTTTTAAAAAGAAATACTGGGCAAGTAAAATGACAAGATAAGGCGCTGTTTTAGAACAGAGGGTTAAAGAGACGTCAAAGACCATATGGTTCAACGTGTGGCCCCAGTGAGCATTCCAACGCCACCCTTCCTAAGTGACTTTTGGCAAATTATCAATGTTTAACACATTTTAATTTACGTACCAAAACTATAAAATGGAAATGAAGTGCCATCAGCCTCATAAACTGTTAATATTAGTTGAAATGCTTCATATAAAGTACCCACACAGTGTGAGGCACATACTATGAACTCAATAAAAGCTAGTCAGGTATTAATAATTAATACCATCAGGAATTGCGTACAGATATTAGTACTGCTGACTGAAAAAGAGGAAGATAGAAGGAGTGGTCAGTTTAGCAGAAAAAAAAAGATGGGTTCAATTTTGGAAATTCCTATGCAGGAACTATGATGAAGGAAGACATCTATGTGGAAGTGCCAAGATATTACAGTACCAATCTAATCCCAGGGGAAGTATGATGGCTGAGAAAATCAATAGGACGAGTTATGGAACCACAAAAAAATGTGGAGCGATAAAATTTAAGATAAAAGAAAAATGATAAGCCCTAAGGAATGAGAATAGAAACGGGAGGGATGTCAGTCTAACTTGGACGGTTATAGGGTCACAGATGCCATGGGTATAGGGAGTCTGAAGGAGAGAGAGGCTAGCAGAGATAAAAGTCAAAATAAAGTCCAGTAAGACAACTGAAGGTGCTCAGTGGATGTAGCAAATAGGATTCTAACAACCTCCTATTTGCTAGGGAAGTAAGTCAGAAAGAGAGAAACATATACCATATGCTAACACGTATATGTGGAATCTAAAAAGAAAAAAAAATGGTTCTGAAGAACCTAGGGACAGGAGAGGAATAAAGATGCCGATGTAGAGAATGGACTTGAGGACACGGGGAGGGGGAAGGTTAAGCTGGGACGAAGTGAGAGAGTGGCATGGACATATATACGCTACCAGACGTAAAATAGATAGCTAGTGGGAAGCAGCCGCATAGCACAGGGAGATCAGCTCAGTGCTTTGTGAGCACCTAGAGGGGTGGGATAGGGAGGGTGGGAGGGAGACGCAAGAGGGCAGAGATATGGGGATATATGTATACGTATAGCTCCTATATAGGAGATATGGGGATATATGTATACTTTTAGAGGAGATGTGGGGATATATTTATACGTATATCATTTTGTTATATAGCAGCTACTAACACACCAATGTAAAGCAATTATACTCCAATCAAGATGTTAAAAACAAACAAAAAAAAAAACAATTGTGTGGGCCAAGGATGTGAGGCCAGAAGGAGGCAGGCTGAGCAGGAATCCAAGTTGAAAGGTTAGAGCAATGATTGTAAATTGCTCTTCCAAGAAATTTCATGAAAGCAGTGAAGAGAAGGACGAAAGAGGTGAGACTGGTCGAAGGGAAGCTTTGTGTGTGTAGGCGCACATGTGTGCCAGAGTACGGTAGCTATGTCTGTTTTTAATTATTGCAGAGTGGAGGTAATAGTTCTCATTTGGAGAAATAGTTCGTAGAGAGGAAATGACTGGTGACACAAGACAGGGAAGGGATGAATTGGGCGATGGCTTGGAGGAAGCAGTAGAGGTTTGTGTTAATTGTGTGGGTAAATGATTTGGCTTTGAAGCAGCTTTCATCTCCTGAACCTAAAAGGAAATAGATTAGAAAGGTATAGATGGGCATACGTTTGTAAATATTTTGGAAGATAAAATGAAAAAAAAATTCCAGATGCTTGAAATTTTCTCGATAAATGACAGAAAATAAGTCATCTGGCCAGGAGATCGGATTTTGAAAAGACTGGTGAAGGTTTGAGATCACTGGAAGCAGAAAGAGAATGTGCGTTGACAAAGGACAATAAGTGGCTTGGAAAGTATCTGCAGATGTCTTGCTGTAACGCAGACAATGGATTTATCATGGATCTCAAATACGCAACAGCGTGACTTCTTCCAAACAGACTCACGTCTGAGTGTAAGAATATAAACAGTGAGCGCTGGTGTTGATGCCAAGTTACTGGGTAAGAATATATAGAACATTGCAGAACATCAAACAACTGGATGAAGCAGTCATGATTATCAAATGTGGGGTCCAGGCTCTAGAGAATGAAGAGTTCTGGAGAGACTAATAGAAAAAATAAAGCACTCCAGGGACTGGAGAGTTCAACAGGGTTTACTAGAAAGACCCCCTTCTCCATTCAAACTCCTGGCTCCCTGACTCTGGTAAAAGCTCACACACATAACAGTTCACTGCTGTGGCCACTGGGGTTGACATCTCAGCCAGGCTGGGTCAACCATACACCTGTACCTGGTCACTCTGTTCAGGCTGGGTCTTCCTATTCCCTAAGCAGGTCCATTAGGGTCCTTCCTGGGATTTATCTAGCTGAAGCTGGTGAGGAAAGTCTTCCTTTTCTTTTGGTGGAATTCTGAGTATGTAAGTTCAACCTCATGAGGGAATCAAGGCAATGTTACAAGAAAGGTGGGTGTGAGAGAGAAAGAAGGAGACGACAGAGGAAGGGAGTGAGATGGGAGAGAGGAGAGAGAGAATGGCGATGATGATATTATGGCTGTTTGGGCTTCAAACGATCATTGTGAAAAAACACACACACACACACAATGAAGGACTAACACAATGATGCAGAGTCCCAACCCACAGCTTTCTGAGCAGATGTGTCTTGACATGCATGCACTTTTTCAAAGAGCTAAGTCTTTATTTGTAGTTTAATAAAGGTAACTGAATGAAAATCAAGCTAACTGAATTATCCTATATATCTGAACACTTCGGCAAATATCCTGAAGAAAAGGGCAGCAAGCAGCAATATCTGCTCCCAAAAAATTTTAAAAAAAATTTTTTTTCCAGTTAAATGATTCTTTTGCTGCATTTTTTTTTACATTATCCAGAAGTTACATACTAAATTGAGCTCGTATCAAATTAATCCAAAGCAGTCAAGTTTTAAAAATTGTCTATCTGGTCTAATTCAACTATGAATGAACGTTCAGTAGAGCTTAAAATTTAGAGTAGCGAAAAGAAATAATAAGAGAATGCTTTCATTTAGCTGTAGAAGAAGTTACCAATTTTATTTTTTTACATTAGTCTTATATAGATCATTCTATAAAAGTTCGCTTTAGAACTTATAAGAATGATTGGAATTAATAATTTCTGGAGCAAATAAGCCAATTCATCAAATACTCATCAGGTGAAAACTGTTCAAGTATTTACTGATTGCTTACTATATGCTAGTTAATCTATTTATATCAATATGTCAATAGATTACAACTCTCACACACAAGAGTAATATAAACAGATAGAATTCATCTTTGCCAAATTTATGGGCCTCGAAACCATATTAAGACTTACTTGAGGGACTTCCCTGGTGGCGCAGTGGTTAAGAATCCGCCTACCAATACAGGGGACACGGGTTCAAGCCGTGGTCTGGGAAGATCCCGCATTCCGCGGGGCAACTAAGCCCGTGCGCCACAACTACTGAGCCTGCGCTCTAGAGCCCACGAGCCACAACTACTGAGCCCATGAGCCTACAGCCCATGCTCCGCAACAAGAGAAGCCCCCGCAGTGAGAAGCCCAAGCACCGCAAAGAAGAGTAGCCCTTGATCGCCACAACTAGAGAAAGCCTGTGCACAGCAGCGAAGACCCAACACAGCCAAAAAAAAAAAAAAGATTTACTTGAAAACTGTAATATCTGAAGAAGGGGAGCCGTTAATTTACCAGGTTCTACCATGTGGTTACGCTTACCCTTTATTTATAGCTCAGGCTCATTTCCCTATCCAGGCTGAAGTATGAGATTAATTCCCCCAGTTCACTCACTTGGAAAATTTCTCAACTTTTGAACAACTCAGTCTGAATACCACTCCGTCTTGGCAAAACCTCCCTTCGGGATCAAGCCTTTGTTCCTCCAGGAGAGCTGCTGCTTTCAGCCTTAGCCAGACCCACCACCATCATCTCTCCTGAATTGCTCAGATATGTCATGCATGAGACTAGTTAGATTTCCAGCACAGTGAGTGAAGATGGAGAACAGTGGCCAGGACCGAGGCCTGGGGCATTCCCACCTCCAGACATCAGGAGAAGAGATGTATCAAGTCAGGAGTGAGCAGTGAGACGGGAAGAAAACACCCAGGCCAGATGCTGCAGGTGAGTCAATGAAGACGGGCACTGAGAAGTGACATGAGACTAAGCAGCATGGTGGCTGCTGCTGATTCTAACACAAGCAGTTTAAACAGAGAGACGCGGCAAAATCTGACTGCAGTGGGCAAAATATAAAACGAGAGCAGATTAATTGAGAATCTTGTCTAAAGAGAACTCACTCAAGGGGTTCTGCTGCAAAGAGGAACAAAGAAATCAGGGTGGTAACTGGTGGAGGAAGTGATGCTAAGAAAAGATTTCTTTTAGATGGAAGAAATAAGAGCTGGCAGGAATGACAGAGTAGAGAAGAAAATGGGATAGTGAGGTAGAGAGGGCAGAGAACTGCTTATCGATGGCCTTCAGTATGTAACAGAAGATGGAATTTGGTACAAGTAGCACTTGTGGAATGAATGGAAGAATGAATGAGCGAATGAGTGAATGGATCATGTAAAGGCTTTTAACATTTACAATAACTATATTAAAATATTTATAAATAAGCCAAATTAAATAATACTCCATTCATAGAGTCTTAAATAGTAAAAGAAAACCAGAGCATGTTATACAAATATTAAATCAATAAGATTTTGGTGAGTACCTATTATAGAATGAGTAATGTCTGATATTATAGAAGTCAAAGACATGTTTGCTACCCTTAAAGTATGTAATACATAGTACAGAAAAATGTAGCACGTGTAATCAACAAATTTATCTATGTTATTTAGTATTTAAAATGTTATTTGTTATATTAACTATTGATATTAAATATAATTAAACTGTTGTTATTACTTTTTGACGGATGCAAGCAGGATTGTTAAGGTACTCCAGGAGAACCTGATCGTCCTTCCTTAGTCAGCTTCGTGTACAGCCAGGTCTCACACTGGTCTTAACATCCTGGAAATTTTCCTCTTTTGCCTAGCGTTCACCCCGGGATTAGGACTCATTGCCCTCAGGACCATATTATTAGGGGTGTTCTTTTATTCTTCCAAGGCAATCTACTGCCCAGGATCCCAATTTTTCTTTATTGTTGGTTTCCTTTTCCATTTTCCTACCACAGACTTTCCGCATACAATTTTATCATCTTAGTGTCACTAATGGTTCAGAGCTCAGGCTCAGAGCCAGGCTGGCTAGGGTCTCAGACGCTACCTGTAGAGACATCTGTGCATGTATTAACCTCCCTGTGCTTCAGCTTTTTCATCTGTAAGATGAAGCTGATAGCACATAACTCATAGAGCCTTTGTGAAGATTAAATGAGTCAATATATGGGGAGTAAGAGAGGCATGTGTGGCAACAGTAAGCACTCACTGAATTGCTATCAATTGTATTTGATCAGCTCCCTGTGAACTGGGACTCAGACACCTACAAGATGTGCCACTGAAACAAGAGAACGGCCCTAGGTTTGCCTCAGTCCTAGGTGGAAAAAGTGACTATCGTATCCCAACCACGCAACCAGTGTAAAAACTGGGATTCAAATCTAAGGCTATTTACGACTGCCTATGAAAATACCCAAGCCTATATCATACTTTTCATATCAACTTTTGGGACTCACACTCTCAGGGTCTGCACTGCGGCAGGTGCTTTGGGGATTCCTAAACCACACGCCTACCTCCTACAGGGCTCTGCTCCGAGCCCCAGGTTCACTTCCCAATGTCTTCTCAATGTCTCCACTTTGGATGCCCTGCTGGAGTACCCAGTAAAATACATCTGGAGCCAACCTCGTGTTCTCACTACCCACATTCCCTACTTCCCAACCAAGGAGGCCGACTTGTAATACCTATTTTTCCCACCAGTGCTACAATCTTTCTCCAAGTCATCTCATTTAACTCTTAAAACAACTTTGCGAGCTATTATGAGTCCCATTTTGCAGATGAGGAAAATGAAGTTCAGGAAGCCTCAACCACAGCACAGAATACCACACAGCCAGTAAAAGAGTATTTCAAAAGCAAGGTTAATTATGTGGGTAAAACTCTCAAAAATTGTTAAGTGAGGTGTAACAACCAAATTTCTAATTTTTTAAAATAGTGTGGATATACTATACGATACATATATGCAAACAGTAAATATATAGTATATATACGTGTGTGTGTCTTAAAAACTGGAAGCCACTACATCAAACTGCTAACAGTGATACTCTTCTCTGGTAGGAAGGAGATTTTTGAAATTTGATTTGGGGCATCAATGCTTGTCTACTCCAGCTGATAATAACGAAAAAGTGAAGACAGACTTTTAGGGGGTATAAAGGGACTGTGCAGAAGGTAACAGGGAGCAGTGCAGACAGGTGGGGCGACAGTGACAAGAGCCGGCAGCTAATTATGGGAACACAGGCAGGGAACTAGAGAATCAGTGTAAGGATCAGAAGTGGGACGAGAAAGGATGCTTGAGTATCTGAAGAATGGCTAACACAGAAAATGAGCTCATCTCTTCATGGTAAGCCTAACGGATGAGAGTTTTCTCTGACGCCTGTTTCTGATGCCTAATTGAGAGAATATTCTCCACACTACCTACTGAAATACTGCTGTTGCTGTGTTTTGCTCACAACAACTGCCCGCATTGAAATGCCCTCCCTGTCAACATAAAGCTCACTTTGAACTTGTGACTCAGGCTCCCCACTTTCTCCAGCTGGTCCAGCTGACTGGGATTTTTTTCACTTTTGAAGGGCTATAACTTTTATCTGGTCAACTTTGCTGGCGTTAATGACACAGGGATTCTACTGACATACGAATATTGCAATGCACATCTTATCCTGACAACTATATTGTAAGTTTCTTGATTGTTAGTACCGTACCTTATGTTTTTATGTCATTGCATAAAGCTTTTAATGTAGTGTCTTACATGTAGATCTATCCAATAAGCATTTGCTAATTAATGCACCGAATTTTAGATGCACAAGAAGTCTTCACAAGTAAAAATATCAGCAGAAATAAAGACCTGGTTATGATCTCTACAAATTATTTCAATATAATTAATGTGTATGAATTTAAAATAAAACTTTTAAATAAAGTGTTAGATTTGAGTGTTGAGATTTCCATATAATGAATCAAGAAAATTCAAACTAATGTTTCCCTTAGTAACCATAATGTATTTCTTTATGCACATATAATATCCCATTGCTATTAACAGTTAAGTTTTATATATAAGTATATATGTAATAAATAATCCTGACAATAAAAAATACAGACTACTACCATAATGCCTAAAATTATGGCACACAGGAGAGCTTTCTACCTCTACTTTAAAATTAAGGATATTTTTGAGAATTTCCCAAAAGTGGCTCTCTAGAGTTACACATTCATGTAATATGCCATATGACCATCTGTGTTCACCACTTCTTTCTACTTGTTCAAGTCCTCCCTTGGCAATAATTTTCCCACATATTCTTCTATGATTACCTTAGCCTTTGAATATCTCTTAGACTTTAACTCCTAAAACTCTTAGGAATTATACTTATCATATATTTATTGAATTTTTTATAACAGAGTATTTTTAAATCAATTACTACAAACATTTCTCACAATAAGCTAGTGATTTGTAAAAGGGAAGTGTTCTCATAGTAATTTTAACTGGGGACAATGAACTCAGTTCAAATGTTAGAAGACACACGTCAGGGCTTCCCTGGTGGCGCAGCGGTTGAGAGTCCGCCTGCCGATGCGGGGGACGCGGGTTCGTGCCCCGGTCCGGGAGGATCCCACATGCCGCAGAGCGGCTGGGCCCGTGAGCCATGGCCGCTGAGCCTGTGCGTCCGGAGCCTGTGCTCCGCAACGGGAGAGGCCACAGCAGTGAGAGGCCCGCGTACCGAAAAAAAAAAAAAAAAAGACACACATCAAAGGACTGCTAAGAGAGTAACCACGTTCACATTTTCTGATTCTTAATTTAATGTTCTCTGTCTTTACCAACAAGGTCTTGAGAGTCTTAGAACAGATCATTTTATATTCTTACAGTGTCATTAACATTTTCATCTAGGTGCTTTAATTTCCAAACCAAAGTAAACACCTCTAGAGGTCAGAGATTTTATTTGAAGCTTTTGGTTTCCACAAGTTAGCAGACTAGCAAACGAAGAGCAGTCACTTGGGAAATATGTGTTGTTCTTGAAAATGTTGATAATCATTTTTCCAAATATTTATGATGGCTCATCCAAAAGCAAAACAACAAAGCAACAAAGCCTCCCTCAGTACTAGAGGTCAATTTCTAAAATAAATGTCATATCAGTACTTTATATATTAGACTTTGAAATTCAAAAAGGCTCACATATATGGGAAAAAAGGAAATTATTCATACTAGTATGTCTCAGAGTAGTCTCTGTGTTACATGATTTGTTTCTTTAAAATAGGGATTGTTGGGTGAAGGAGCTGTCATAGGGATTCACATTTTTACAATTTTTATTTTATTTTATTTTTTTTTGCAGTATGCGGGCCTCTCACTGTTGTGGCCTCTCCCATTGCGGAGCACAGGCTCCGGACGCGCAGGCCCAGCGGCCATGGTTCACGGGCCCAGCCGCTTCGTGGCATGCGGGATCCTCCCGGACCGGGGCACGAACCGGTATCCCCTGCATCGGCAGGCGGACTCTCAACCACTGCGCCACCAGGGAAGCCCGGGAATCACATTTTTATGAATTTCTAGTAGGTCATTCTCATGCCCACTAAATTTCAAGGACTCACTTCTACACGTTTATGGGTAGAAAATACCATATCATCTTTCAATTTGCTTCCTAAAATGACTAACTGACATTAACACATGGAGTCATTTTATTGCTTAATTTTTTTCAGAATTTAGGAATTTTATTCATTAAAAATCTGATAAAAAATCTTAAATTAGTTAGAAATCTTAGTTAAAAATCTTATATTAAAAGTTGTAATTCTAAAACTCTATGTTTAGTTATTCAAGAGATGTGGAAGTATTTGTATTCCCAATAGGATTTTTTTCCCTAGGAATACAAAGGAAATATACCTTCTGATACTGCATTTTACATTTAATCTATTATGCTTTTGATCATTATCATTACAAACTGGGCAAATCATTTTTCAGCTTAAAAATCTGTATGGGTCTAAATTCTTCTCGATTGAGGTAACAAGGTACACACTAAAGTTCGATCTGTTTTTGTGACAAAAATATATCCTATCCTCTCAGAAAAATAACTGAAAGGATATCTTCTTTAACTTTTAAAGATAATTTACATTTGAGCAAAGAATGTGTACATTGAAACTACAGACCTGAGCTCAGTTTAGCAAGATTACAGACACTTATATATGAAGGGTCTGTTAATAATTAATCATACAGCACTAACTTCGCTATAGTTATAAATAACACTTCTCTTATTTAGATGTTATATTCAGAAAATTACCTCTTTTCAGAGAAACATCTATACTGAATTAAAATAATTCAAAGAGGTTTTTTTTGGAGAAATAATGCAAACACTGGGAAAATGTTCTTTTGGGGGGGGCAGATGTTAGCATTCGGAGACACATTAGAAAATGCGTTACCTTTATTCACTTCTGTTACAAACATGCAGTCAAATTATCTCTCCTAAATTCCTCCTCTGACTGGTGTAACAAAATATTAAGGCCTGCAGTTGGCATGTCTTCCGGATGCTGAGGCAGTTAAAAAGTATAAATGATTAAAAGACTAATCGATATAATCTGCATAATCAATAGGATCTAGGGTACCAGACCCTTGGACGTCTTAGTCCCTGTGTACAGAGGAAGACAGAAGGAAGATAAAGAACGCACATGCCTTGACCCTAATTGTGCAGAATTCAAAGCATATGTCCTATAAAATGACTACATGATCCAGATTCAAGACTTTGTCTCTTAACACACTAAATTCTAAAGTCAGATATTATGAAATATAAATCAAGTTGCAAGAACACATGGTGCCTGCAAAGGTCAATTAAGATAACCTTTAAGATACTTTCTGGCATAACTGATTAATGTCAGCTAACGTAAGAATAAAGTGTCACTGAACGTGTGATTCTAGCACTACTGAGAAAACATTTCATGTTACCGTCTATGTAAAACAGCATATTTTTAGAGAAAATTTAAAAGTTTTCTATGGGATGTTAAATTGTTTTATACTTCAAAACTGACAATCTATTCCATCGCCTCTGTTAAGGCTGACCTAAATAGGTTAGAAAATGAGTAGATATCCTATTTATAACGTTGGGTAAAAAAATCAAGGATAACAAAGCATCTGACGAAAATGTTTGCTATTATATTTATGCAAAACCAAAGTTAACTGAATACATGAGATAACGACTTCAACTTGCATTCCATAGGTGATGGAAAGATCAGGAAGGTCATTCAACCCCCCAAATCTACCATAATTGAGTGTCCAATGCCTAAAACTACTTCACTAATTTTTCCTGAATATTCTTTAATCAAATGAAAATACTAATAGAATTATCTTATAATCAAGCATCCATATCTCAATGTGAGTTTTTTTGAATATATTTTCCAGTCTGGCAGCCCTGAGAACAGTCTCCTGAGGAAAAGAAGAAGAGAGTATAAAGGAAAAAGGCAGGAATGTGTTTCTCTCGGACAAGGCACAGTGTCAGTGGGCCCTGAGAATTCTATTACAGAGCTGAGTTCTGGGAATATTAGCTTCCCTCATACATTTGTTTCTTGAGGTCTCATTTTCTATTTTCTAAGGGTCCTGCAGTCTCTTGGAGGGCTTAACATCTCTGCAGGGGAGAGAAAAAATACTAGCCTGTTGAACTATTTTGATATTCTTGATCTTTTCTACGTGGGAGGAGAACTCTGTGAGTAAGCAAGTGCTGTAGCTGTTATAGGTTATTACTACTCTGCTCTCAATAGTGGCCAAGAACTGACTACTGTCCGGGACCACGATATAAAATCACATCATAAGGTATCAGTTTACAGTCCTCTCCAACTCTTAAAATATGAGTTCCTCAGGGCTTCCCTGGTGGCGCAGTGGTTGAGAGTCCGCCTGCCAATGCAGGGGACACGGGTTCGTGCCCCGGTCCAGGAATATCCCACATGCTGTGGAGCGGCTGGGCCCGTGAGCCATGGCCGCTGAGCCTGCGCGAACGGAGCCTGTGCTCCGCAACGGGAGAGGCCACAACAGTGAGAAGCCCGCATACCGCAAAAAAACAAAAAAAAACAAAAAGAAGCCATTGCTAGGAGGGAATCTAATGGGGGCCCAAAGAAAGGAGAGATACATCTCTGACCCAAAAGAAATATTTCTTTTCAACCACTTAAATACAGCATGATAAATTTGATCATTAGACAATTATGAAATTCTGTTGACTCATATATCATATACAAAATAAATAAAATATTTGTTGTTCTCCTACGTAGTTAAGCAAGGAATGTGTTTTAAAATGTCATAATTTGGACTTCCCTAAAAGTGTTGCTAAATGGTCAGATAATCAATGATATTGAAAAGTTTCAAGATGCCTCATCCTTTTCTCAAACTGTGAACAAATTAAGCAAGATACTAAGAGCAACATCAGAATTACTCACATCTCCCGTGGAATCCCGCTTACGGCAGAACCGCAGGGAACGCCCTCCAAGATGGAGGAATTTATACCCCCACGCTGCCGGTCAGGCTGCCCTGGGCCTATCAGCTTTCTCCTGAAATTGCCTTCAGCTGAAGAGCTGCCTCTTTCAAGGCAGGAAAACCTGCATCCAATGATGGTCAATAAGGAAGGATCAAGGCCTGGTTTGCTCGCTCCCAGCTTAGAACAACTTGGAAGGGCAGCATCAAACTCGCTTTGAGATCGGCTGACACCTTCTAAGGACTTCATCGCAGCCTGAAGTCTCTCTCTGTCCAATCTTGCTGCCTTTCCTTTTCCACAGGTGTGGGTGCTGATTGACTGGGCTTTCTCAGGCTAATTATAGGGTCTGCTCTCCAGGGAATTTAACCAGCAACACCTGTCGATGTTCACCTAAAACTGCAGGTTTTAAAATTCTGATAGTTTGCATTCTACTTCACAGATATCCAAATAATTGTAGCTTGATGAAAAGCGGGATGAACAACTCAGAGAGAGAGAGTTTGCAACATTTTCCAAGGCAACTTTCTAAAGACACTTTCAAAACCATAGGCATGAAGGGGTAAAAATCTGAATTATTTCCAGATGCTGGCAATTAAGAATAGTGTCATTACTACCTTGGTACAAAGCCAAATTTCATTAACTTCCGGAGGTAAAGGAAAATTTCAAGGAGATGTGGGGGTAAGTTGAGAAATACGATTATTTTTGATAGCGCAGCAACTGGGTGAAAGCAATCATTTCTCAACGTCCCAATTAAATTATTCTGCAGAGGGGCTTCCCTGGTGGTGCAGTGGTTGAGAATCCGCCTGCCAATGCAGGGGACACGGGTTCGAGCCCTAGTCCGGGAAGATCCCACATGCCGCTGAACACCTAAGCCCGTACGCCTCAGCTACTGAGCCTGCGCTCTAGAGCCCATGAGCCACAACTACTGAGCCCATGCGCCACAACTACTGAAGCCCGCGTGCCTAGAGCCCATGCTCGGCAGCAAGAGAAGCCACCGCAATGAGAAGCCCGCGCACCCCAACAAAGAGTAGCCCCCGCTCGCCGCAACTAGAGAAAGCCCGCACACAGCAACGAAGACCCAATGCAGCCAAAAATGAAAACTTATATAAATAAATAAATAAAATTTTAAAAATAAATAAAAATGTCATAACTAGTAACTGTCTATACTATCTGTATATTTCAAATTTAAACAAAATTCATGTTAATATTTTTGTGTATTTTTTCAAATGTATGTAAGCTCTAATATGCAAATATCAGTTTCAAAATAACATAGTAAGCGTTAACCATTCAGTTAGAAATCTGAAGGAAGGATACCAGAGTGAAAATAAAGATAATTTTCCTTTTTCTTAAAACACATATAATAAACAAGTATGGCTGTTTAAAAATAGTTTAAAAATTACTCCTCACATCTTACTGAAGTTAAGTACCACAGAAAGAAATTAAAGTATATATATGGAGTTTCAAAATTTCAAAAATTTTTAAATTTAACTTTTAATTAGATTAGCATAGTTTGGGCACAAATGCCTAGTTTACTAGTTCCAAGAATTTGGGATATCTGCCACCAAAAAGTAAAACTAACAGAGTTAAGCAGAAAAAACTAAAATGATGTTGCATTCTTGTTTCAAACCTGGATATAAACAAAATATGTGTTAATCTACTTAAATATTTATTATTTTAACTATAAATAATAAATCTGTCATCTCATAAAAATACATATGCTCTTCACTCTTCACAGGAATAGGCAACGCATTCTATTTTCTAAATAATTTATTCTCTGTTAATCAGATAGAAATAAAGATAACCTCATATCCACTTTGTACTAAAAATAAATAGTACTTGATCTACACTTTGCAATATTCTTAATCAGCTTCAAGCGATAAGTAGCTCAGGAAAGAAACATTATAATTTATTGCAATGTTTATTATGCAGTCAGATGGTTTTCATCACAAAGGTCTAAAATACTTTCATCTTCACAGAAAAATATAAAATGTCCTTTGAAATCAAACAGACCTTCCAAAGACATCAGTCTATTGTGAAAATATTACAGCTTTGTGACTTTGGCCCAAGAGATTTCTGTCAGTCACCAATTTGCTATCACTATAGAATTACAGCTAGAGTACACTATCAATACCTGCTGGGTCCTTTGGGAAACCAAGCTTTGCTGGTTGAACTTTATGGTTTAGTCCCACAGGCAAGAACAAAGCTTTGAAAAGCAGACAGGACACATTCTTCCTCTAAAATTCTAAAGAGACAAGATGGAATCTCTTTGCAATTGTCTGGTGTACTACAGATTAAATTGAATATTAAACAAATTTCTCTGGCCCATAATTAGTATTAGCTGCCTCTTTGTGTTTGCTTCAACTAATTACATTGTTTTAGAATTTTCAAAAGTAACTGTTTAATGTGCTCCTTTTTGCCTTATTGAGCAATTACCAGTTAACAGTGATTCTCTCTGTAAAGGTGCAGGTAAAAGGAATAAAGCCTTTCCCTTCCTATTCTTAAAAGTATATCCCAAAAATCACTTCTTAAAGCTAAGTGTAATATTTCAAATTTGCTGCTAAAATATAGGAAAAAACGATAAAATTAATTTCTGTTTTAAATGTCTTTTTTACTATTATTTACTATTATAGTTTCAAAGATAATGCAAATCTAGGCTTAGACACAGAATTACGTGGGTGAGTCTAATGTACTTATTTTTCAAACAGTAGACGTATACCTATATATTCTACTATTTCCTGGAAACACATTTTTTCATGGATCATAACACTTTTATTTTCTTCTGGATGTGGTTGGATACTATATATCCCAAATCCTGAGTGATAAGGTTTTTTTTACCCCTAGACCTAGCTCAGTCACTTAGAAAAGTCTACCTGGAGGTATCCAACAGCAGCTCCTTAGCACCGATGACTATAGATAACACTTGGTTCCTCTGTATCCGCGGTTTCCACATCCGCAGATTCAACCAACCACGGATTGAATCAAATGACTACATATCGTTTGCTAGGTGAAAGGAAATAGAATTGCTTCCTAGTAGCTAGTTAAACAAATCCAAAGAAATAGACCAATCAGCACACAATATTTTGTTTCTACCTAACTGAAATGTAACCTAATCCTTTTCTATTACAATTAAATTATTAAAACATATGCTCAAATGGATTTTTAAAATAAAATGTTTAGAATTAACAGAAAGCAGTGAGGAGAAAATTATCTGATTATTTGGAAATAGAAACAAGTGAATGTATACAGAAACCATTTTCCTTTTAATTTGTAACAGATTGAACAACTCTGTTCTATCTGAAATTACATCTTATATTAATTTGTATTACAGCAAGAACTTTAATACTATGTGAAGAAATGCAAGAATTAAAGAGCCTACTATACAAACTGCTTCGTAAAATTGAACATTTTTTTTCTTGCCTCATTCAAATACTCAGTAAAGTCAAAGGATGAAGGGACTTTATTGCTTATTTTCATATTTTATATTTAACAGTAACTAGTCCCTATAAGGCACTGGGACTCAGAAGTTAAAAGTGCCCTTAGGGCTTAAAGTTCTGCCACTTCAGCAAAAATATATTCAGAGAATGTAATCAGAGTCTTCAAAGGTGCAATAAGATGCTACACTTTCAGAGAACACCCAGTTTTGCCAGAGCCTTTGAAATATCAGTAGGCAATCAATTCTTCAGTCCCTTGAGAATCACTCACTGAGTAGTCTGAGATCTCTGAGGTTTGCTTGAGTTGGTTTTCCCTCCCTGTAGACCTGGGTAACGTGTTGATTTGCAACTAACCAAGATCGTGTGCGTGTGTGTGTGTGTGTCTGTCTGTCTGTCTGTCTTACTTCAGCACACTAAGAACTGCTTGTAACGTGGTGATCTTCCATGTGGTATGATTTTGTGTAGTGGCTCAAAGCCCCATCTGAACAAGGCATATTTCGAAATCAGACAAAATTCCTACTGCTGCAGAAATAAGCTGTTTTGCAGTAAATCAATTCCAGAATAACTTTAAAATAACACATATTTTAGGGGCTTCCCTGGTGGCGCAGTGGTTGGGAGTCCGCCTGCCGATGCAGGGGACACGGGTTCGTGCCCCGGTCCAGGAAGATCCCACATGCCGCGGAGCGGCTGGGCCCGTGAGCCATGGCCGCTGAGCCTGCGCATCCGGAGACTGTGCTCCACGACGGGAGAGGCCGCAACAGTGAGAGGCCCGTGTACCGCAAAAAAAAAAAAAAAGCCACATATTTTAATGTGTTCCGGCAGCACATTAGCAGAGATCAAGAGCAAAATAAGAGGTGAAGAGTCCACACTGCACTCTCCAACTGGTAGCCACTGGCCAGTTTTGGCTATCGAGCACTTGAAATGCAGCAAGTACTGAAAACTGTAAAATATGCACCAGATTTTGAAGACACAGTATTTTTAAACATCTGTAAACTACCTCATACGTTATGTATTAACATCATATTTTGGACATACCGATTAAGTAAATTATTAATCTTCTTCTTAACACTTTTTTAACATAGTTACTAGAAAATTTTAAATTACATATGCAGCTCACATGATATTTCTATTGGAAAGCAATGGCCTCTATACAAATTTGAAAAGTTGATAGGCGTTTAGAGAGGAAAGGACATTGGGTCAGGGTAAGCACTTCAGAATGCTATCAAAGAAACAATAAACAAACACTGGTGGATGGTCATTCTGAAGCCATTTGAGGGCCTGTGCTTTGGTTTTTGTTTTCGTTATTTTGATCATATACTAACTAAAACAGCATGAGACAGAGGAAAAGCGCACGCACTTCTGGGAAACTTTCAGAATACCCATCCTTGAGACCAGCACTCAGATTTTGATTAAAATGGTCTGGGATGGGACACGGAAGCTTTTTAAAATAACTCCCTGGGCGCTTCTACAATACAGGATTGTGAACCACTATTCACTAAAAGGTCAGAGGATTAATAAACTCATATCCAAGAGATTCACAGAAAGAGTGTGGAAGGTGGGCTTACAAGAAAAGAGGTTTGAGCCACAATTTTACCATGACACCGGAAATGGATGAGGCACACCCTGAAAGACACGGGCAGGAGCCGCAGAGGAGACTAGTGAAAGTTTGGGGAACTTTTTACACTGATCCAGTAGCTCAAGGAAACAACTGCTGTGACAAAATGCTTCTGAATGATAAAAAAAAATATTTGGAGACCGTAGGGAAATATCTGCAGGGCACAATATTAAATATGATTATAGATATTAAAAGAACATTTATATATTTTGCCAAGCAATATACGCAAACACGTCTTCAAGGGAAGTGCAGCCAATGCAAAAGCTCTTTGGTTACACTGTGAACTTCTACATGGATTTTTTACATTGATGTGAGCTTCCCTATTTGCTGGACCCTTAGTCTAATCTCATAATTGTACACTTTACTCCTTTATTGACTCTTTAGTATAGGCCAAAATGCTTAAAATCATACTTCAAATTCCTTATTACATGGTCTTTCAGCTCCACTTATGCCATCAGGCTGTCTCACTTTCCCAAAGGAAGGTGTTTTCACGTCATAAAACATTTATTATTGCTGGTAAATAATCCTTCCTAGAAATAAACATAGTAAGTAGTATTATCTCACAGATTAATAATCCTTATTGGGCAAAAACCATAGTAGGGTTGTCACCCATAGTCTGCCTGAACTTAATTGCAAAAGAAGAAAGGGTGAAACTAGAAAGGGAATAAAAATCCAAAAGAATCTCCACCTAAAAGCAGTAACTTAGAAATAAGTACTAAAAAACACTGACATACGCCTTATTTTCTACTCGCAGAACCCTCCATAGAGAATGAAAACCAAATAAATGTCCTCCAGCGATGGAAAGAGCTAGTGCCCTCCCATCTAAACAATTAAGGGGTGAAACAGTTAATACTGAGGTACCAATCACATGTTTTATCTCTCCGAGTAACATTTTTATAAAGGAGAATTACAGAATTATGGGGTAATAAAATGACTTTGTAAAAAGAAAAAGATAAAAATCCAATCACAGACTTCAACATTTACATCAATCCCGATTCTGTAAGTGAACTAACATTACTGCCCGCCTTTAAGGTCACCTGCCTTATCTATCTTGGTTCTGTAGGTTTTTACGTGAGTAATAAGTAAGTGATTCATGGCCTTGCTGGATTTCAACCAGAGAGAGGAAGGTATCAAAGAGAATGTCCCACAATAAAGCACATTATGTGATCATCAAACTACTAGATAAGATAGATGAAGTGATTACTATGAGAAGCTTTCAATTCAGGAGAGAATGACTTTGGGTAAGAGGCCTCCAGAGTTACAAACAAAGGTTATGTTTTGGCTCTTTAAATAAATAGCGAGGAAAAATGACACGGAGCATATTATAGTATAGAGAGCATAAGTGAGCAAACAGGACTGTTCCATTTTTCCCAAAACAAATTTCGAAACCTTTTATTTTTAAATTAAGTAATTTAAGGTCAAAGAGGTGATATTATCTACATACGTACATACACACACACACACACACACACACACACACACAGTTCTGTCAAGTAGAATCAGAAGGAAATACCCAAATTTCTTATATAAACTACTTCAAATCTATCAAAAATTGCAGGTTGAAAGGGTTTCCTCACAAAATGCCAAAATACATTTGAATGAAATATATTATCAATGAAAAAGATCTATTTTTTCACACTATAAAAGTTTTAAAGATAATTTTCTGTAATATATCTTAACACTGTATCATGGAGATCGTATCTAGTGCACTATTTCTCTAAGACAATAAAACTGATAAGTTCAAGGTTTCTTCTTCACAGGAAAACCTAGCTTAAACAAAATCATACTGTAATTTTAAGAACACACAAAATTGGCAGACTCTGTTACACTTCCGTTAGTAGATGACACTCAGACCATCCTGAAGTGTTTTCTCCTTAACAGGATGTACAACGTGGCTCTTTTTCACTCCTACACACCTCAGCTGATGCTGAAGGATTTGGGGTTTTAGATTTTCCTTCACCTTGAATCTCCTCTGTCTCTCTGAGATGGAAAACCATGAAGTGTATCCCTAACCTCCTGAGATTGAGAACCTCAGTTCTCATTTAGAAAATGAGGAGGGCTGGAATAAACAGCCTCTAAATCCCTTCTATTTCGGAAATTTTACCAAGAAAGTCAAGAGAATTTGAATAAGCAGGTATTACCAAAACCAATGTCCACCATCTTCTACTTTTCACCTTTTCAACCAGTCTCAGGGCCTATTTGTTTCTTTGAATTGATTAATACCCTTCCTCCTAAGATGCACATATCATGGTATAGAAACAGGTTGGGTTTCAGAATTAAAGAGATTTTCCTTTGAATCGTGTCTTGACTGCTTACTAACTAGGACCCCTTGATGATAACTTTATACTCTTCGTGTCTTAATTTTTACCATCTAAAATGATGATAATAATGCAGGTTACAGTAAAAAAAAAAAACGATGATGTGGTATAGTTCAAAGATGAAAAACAGAAAAACCTATATAGGCAATTTCTGTGGTTGACCCATAGTCGGGATGCAAATTAAATATTTAACTGAATGAGCATTGCCTCTCTCAAGGTTATTTTCTTCTAACCAGGGACACTACTTTCAAAATGAGTATCTTTCTAAAGGTAAAAATTTAAGTAATAAACGTAGACATATGTAAAAGCTATTTTTTCACCAGGTAAGTTTCTTCAAATGTTTCACATCACTTAGTTTTCCTTTTCATAAGACAAAATGTGGTTGTCCCACACTCTCTGAGACTATTAGATTCCTGTTTTCTGTAGTTTCCACATCTAACAAATCCTTCCAGTAATCAGGCATATTCTTGATAATATACACCTCTTGAAAAGCACAGTCACGGGGGAAAATTAAAATTAACTGAGAATGATGGCCATAACAGCAAAATAACATTTAATGAAAACGAGTTAGATTCATTGGCTACCTCAGACCACAATCAAGAGATATTATTTCCCCAAGGCAGAATCTTGAAGAGTCTTGGAGGAAAAAAAAAAAAGGTATTAATTGAAGGGGAAAAACGTCTTAAGTAAAATACATATGTATCTCTAAAACTAGGTATCATGACTTAATTTCCTACTATGGACAATGGTATATCTTTCTGTACAATCACTCCAGATCAACAGACGTTCATAGCAAACACTCTCAGGGGAAGAAAAGCTTTGCAATTACAGTCTTGATATTTACCTTCTTCCTAAAAGAAATATGACGCATGTGATCATGGCTTAAATGACGCACAGTAAGTTGTTTCAAAGCATGCTCAAAGATCCATATACGTCCTCCTCCAGGAAGAAAAACAGATTTAGAATCCTATACTAAACTCTCCCTAGCCTTAAAGATATTACCGTATCGGGGACTGCTAAAATCACAACTGTAAATTATTTTATACAAGTTGCAGATTGTAAGTTTCATCTTGTGTGTAACATTTCCATCGGTCCATTCCACATTTACAAATGACAACCGCCTTTAATTTCTTTCTTACACCACGTATTACAAACAGCAGCATCTCTCGGAAATATACAGTAGGAACTTTTTTTCCTTATAACATGCAATTCCAATTTAATTTAAATGCAAAGGACAAAGAACTGACTCACAATCTAATATCTTGATCACCTAAATGCTTCCGACTGTGATTGTACACCATGTAAGGGATTTAGCACTTGGGATATGAAGGAGAATAAGAGAGATTTCTCTAAATCGTGTTTCCCCACATCTGACGCATAAACCACCGGCATCAGATTCATGAGGGATGCTTGTTTAAAAGGCTGATGTATGGCCCCCACTTAAAAACGCCTGGGTCAGAATCTCTGGCCATGGATCTCAGATGTCTGCATTTTAAACAAGCTGCTTGGGTGAATGTCCCCTTATAGAAAAAACACCTCCCATTGCCTTAATCCACAAGTGGAAGGTAACCTCACGGCACCATAAAACTTCTCACCGTGGGACCAAGGCCCTTTGCGACACAGTCTCTTTCCTCTACAGCCTTCCCTAGCCCTCAGTGCAACACGAACCAATGATGCCAAAGCATGTACGTCCTGCACGTCCAGCTGCATATGCTTGGACCACACTGGCCTGATTGCTTCGCCAACCTGAATTCTGATTCATCTGAAGCCTAGATGACACCCTGCACCACCGCCTTTGCTGAGAGTGACCACAGCCTGTCCTCACACTCACCCCAGTCGGGTAAAATGCTCACTCCTGTGGTTCTTTGGTTAACATCTTTACTTACACGTAATTCACACCATAAAATCCACCCATTTAAAGGGACACCATGTAAGTTTAGAAGATTTTCATCAGCCCAGAAAGAAACACCATGCACCTTAGCAATCACCCCACATTCATTGCTCTCTCCACCCTGCCCTAGGCAACCCCGAATCTCCTTTCTCCTGTGCCTATGCTGGACATTTCTTACAAATGCCAGTTGCACGTGCTTCCATCATATACTACCAACTGCATCCTATTTCTTTATCCATCTGCCTTTCTGACCAGACTTACAGAGGCTCAGTCTCCAGGATCTGGCACTGAGCGTGGCTCAGGAGGAATAATCAGTACATGCTGGATTAATGAATGAATATCCCTTTTTGCCTCTTGTCACAGGCAAGGAGGGGCAGAACTTGGATGCGCCGTCACCGCTTAGATGGAAAAGACTGGGCTATCACCAACCTGGGGCTGGGGAGTTAGGTTCAGACAGAAGGGAAGGAGTTTGACAAACCCAAAGGACAGCATTAAATACTTTCTAAAGTTACAGCGATCTATTAAATTAGGCATCTGTAGTCTTTGAGATGAGAACAGCAGTCCATGAGATTTTCCATGATATATCAATACAACAACCAATCAATACAACTACTAGATCTTGGAGAGACAGCACATCTTTTACTGTCCTTTACGTCCTTTTTGACTCTCTCCCAGCTCCTGTGTACTCTCTCTTGGTCCGGGGGTCCAGCATCAGGAGGTTGTCCAAAGTCTTCCTCTACCAAGGTATCCTTAATTTGAAAAGTAATATTCCTCTCCTTTGGTCTTAATCAAAATTGCTTTTGCCTGAGGGCTATTCACATCACACTGATGTGATTTGGAACACAGTAACTGATGGACAGAACTGGTTAAAAGATTAGGCAAAATACCAGTCATTAAGAAAAAAATTATAATACATGCTCTGGAAGAATCTTCACAAAGAAGTACATAAAAAAGAAATAATTAAGGGGCTTCCCTGGTGGCGCAGTGGTTGAGAGTCTGCCTGCCGATGCAGGGGACACAGGTTCGTGCCCGGGTCTGGGAAGATCCCACATGCCGCGGAGCGGCTGGGCCCGTGAGTCATGGCCACTGAGCCTGCACGTCCGGAGCCTGTGCTCCGCAACGGGAGAGGCCACAACAGTGAGAGGCCCACGTACCACAAAAAAAAAAAAAAAGAAAAAAA
>NW_020173204.1:3400532-3417962 GCF_003031525.2 Neophocaena asiaeorientalis asiaeorientalis | reverse complement strand
AAAAAAAAAAAAAAGGAAATAATTAAATCACCCAAAATGCCCCGGGGAAGGGGTGGGTGGGTGGTGGATTTCACTGTTAACATTTTTCTGAACATCTTTTAAGGCAGAGCTCTCTGAGGACAAAGCCACATACACATACACAGATACACATGTGTAAAAATATTTACACTTTGCAATATGCTGTGCAGAGTTTTCTATTTCAGTAAATGTAAATCTACAGCATCCACTGATGGCTGCATAGCATTTCACAGTTGAATGTAAGATGATTCATGTAAATAATCCTTTACTCCTAGACATCTAGGTTATTTTCCTATTCCCCCCCTCCCCGGGTACTATTAAAAAATGCTGAGAAGAAAATATATATATATAGGAACAATTAGTTGGTTATCTCATTGAAATACATTTCTATAAAGACAATTTCTGTAGCATAGCATATCAGCGCTCATGCTTGATCAATGTTGGAAAAGTGCCCTGCAGAAAGACCGTACCTTTATACTCCATCAAGTGTGTTCATGTCTGTTTCCCCACACTCTGGCCAAGGCTGCATTTTCATAATAATTTTAGTATTTAACAATAGGCAAGAAGCAAAACTTGGCCTTTTGACACTGCCATGTCAAACTGTAAAATCGGTGCTTTATTAACCTTCATTACAAGTGATGACTGCAGAAAAGTCTCTGCTGCTTTTAGCATCCTTGACCCTGTCTCCGCCTCCAACCTATATCCTTGGTCTGTCCTGTGTCCAACCTACAGCCTTCCCCAAATCCATATGCCACCCTTGTTCCTAACACTGGGGTCAGGGAGGCTATGGAAAATACACATTCCCTAATATTCAAAAGGACAGAAATACAGTGTTCAATTTTTTAAGGACCCACCAAAACAGAAATACAAGATTCGTATTTCATGTGCATTTCTTCAATTACTAGTGAACATATTTTTACTGATCTTTTGTATGTCTTTTCTCAAGTCCAGTATCTATTTGCCTAGAAGGGTATTTACCTTGGGTTATTAATATAGGTTTTTTTCCACTCATGTAAAATGCCTTTGCTATCACATTAAGATTCCATACATTCATAGGTACAGTTTTTTTACACTCTCTATTCTTTCCACTATCATACTATTTCAAATCGTATAATTTTATAATGCATCGTAATATCTACCGGGGCATAACCCCTCCTCCAATGCTGCCTGGGTGTCCTTCACTTGTTTTACATCTTTTTTTAAGAGGTACTTTAAAACCACTTGACAAATTTTTAAAATCTTAGTAGGATTCGGCTTGATTTTACATTGAATGCACAGATTCGTTTTTATACACTGCCTATCTTTACAGTTTTATACTTCTTAGGAGTAGCAGCAGAGGTGTTAGGAGAAATAATAGGAAAAATAGCAAATGGTAATTAAAAGATTGCTATGTGTAAGATAATCTTCCAAACACGTGATATCATTATCTCTTTTATCCATCACAGCTCTGTGAAGGGGATATGTTTATTGCCGTCTTGTGGATGGGAAAATTGAGGTACAGAAATTGTAGGTAACTTATCTATGGTCAAGTACCCAGTGAACACTGGGGTCAATTCCGCACCGAAGCATTTTGAAAAGGGAGCTCCCACACTGACAACTATGCAACTTAGGTAAATCCCTTCATTCCAGTGTTACTGCTTTTTATAGCTTTAAAATTTTCTTTACCTGAACATTACACATGTCTTGTTGAATTTATATCCATATATTTTATGTTATTAGCTGCAGCTTTTAATTATGACATTTCCTTGGTACATTTCCAAAAAAAAAACTTTTGACATTACAAATATTATCATTTATTCTTTAAATGGACAATTTATTCAATGTATTGTTTCTAATTATACAATATATACATATATATATTCTTTTCCATTATAGGTTATGACAAAATATTGAAGAGTCCCCTGTGCTATACAGTAGGTCCTAATTGCAGCCACTATGGAGAACAGTATGAAAGTTCCTTAAAAAACTAAAAATAGAGTTATAAGATCCAGCAATCCAATCCCTGGGCATATATCCAGAAAAGACAAAAGCTCCACTTCAGATTTCTAATTAAATAATTCATTTTCTATTATTTTTTAATTTAGTAACAAATTATTTAAGATATTAAGCTCCTTTTCATTACAGTTTTGTCTCCACCCACAGATTTTGTATGTAGCAGTATTTTTTACTGTTATTTCCTAACAGTAAAAATTATAGTTTTAGTTTCTTAATTTGGGGTTAGTTATTTCTAAATTTGTTGCCTTAATTTTAAAACAGAGAATCATCTATGACTACCAGCTTTTCATAATTTACCACGGTCATTTTTTTTCCCCACGTGTGTGTGTGTGTTTGTGTGTGTGTGTGTGTCTAAGTATATGGCAGCATAAGTGAGATATACAGCTTGCTTGACAAGGAACTTTTGTTTATTTGCTTGTGTAGCACAAAGTTTGCTACTCATCTCTCCAGTGATCTTATCAATTATATCAATAAAACCAACCTAGACACAATTTAATTCTTATGCATTAATCTTTCATAAAGTGTGCTAAACTCGATTACTCTTTGTGTTTTTCACTTTTTCCTTGTGAATTCAGTAGTTTTGTGTTACTTATTTGTGACTTATTTTAATTCTATGTCGTAAGTTAAGTTATAATATGTGATATTAGTGGGAGGCGGATATTTTCGTCGTGGTTTTGGTGGAGGATTTCAGAGCACAATCAAAAACTCTTCTCCATCTCCAATTACTTTCCAAGTAAAACAGTACATGAAATTGTATGGTTTCCAACCACCTACAAACTTCACTCACGAAAATAATAAAAATAAAGTGATTAAAATTGGCAAAGAGAGCAATGAATACTTTAACCTATAAATCACATAAAGGGAAGTTCAGGATGTGTCCTGAATTAACATGCACGTTTTACTATCACAGTATCCTCGATCTGTATCGTTGAGCGACAAATGAGTCGGCATAGAGCAAACTGCGTCCTCATATTACTTAAACATGAAGAGCCTAAGAGATTATTTATTTATATTTAATTTTCTTTTTACAGTGCTTTGATTTCGACGTAAAGAGACGGTACTACTGCACTCTATACAGTA
Source organism: Neophocaena asiaeorientalis asiaeorientalis (assembly GCF_003031525.2). Taxonomy (NCBI): domain Eukaryota; kingdom Metazoa; phylum Chordata; class Mammalia; order Artiodactyla; family Phocoenidae; genus Neophocaena; species Neophocaena asiaeorientalis. Next base: position 3,414,869 of record NW_020173204.1, on the reverse strand, counting down.
CTGTTAAGTGCACAAAAGCACAACGACTTATGGAGGATGCCCGCATGGGACAATGTACGCCAGACACGTGAACTAACTCACATGATTGCTCACGTGAACGCACATCCGCATCTTTGAAAGTTCGCAACTTGGAAGTCCGTGTGTAGGGGACTTACTGTAGTTATTTAAATTTACATTAATTAAAATCAAATACATTCCCAGAGTCCTCACCTTGTGGCTAGCAGTCACCCTTTAGGACAGCACAGGTGGAAAACACTCTCATTATCACAGAACGTTCCTTTGGACAGCACTGGAGGCAGATATTTTTCTTCCCAGACATAATGAAAACGATTCTCATTATTTTTCTCTTCAGATAGGACAAGTAAAATTCTAAGAAAATAAACAACATACTTATATTCAGAATATTAGTAACTGACAAACCAGAGACTTTACCTCGGTTCTATTTGACTGCTGAACCACTGTTTTTTTCTACTTACTATGTAGAACTGATTGAAGAAAAGAAACCCTTAATATCAGCAACCGCTGAGGGAAGCCCCTGCCCATGCAAGTCATGGCCTCAACAATGTCACTAGAGATGCCACTGGCACACCTTGCCCCGCGGACATTTATCCTTGTCCTTCCTAGATTCCAAGTCTCATGCTAGATTCCCTGAATTCTGTTCAGTGTTCTAACTAGTATGTAAATTCTCGAATTAAATTCATCTCATGTCTCAGATGTCTACATTATACTTCTTATCTCTGGCAAAGACTTAGCAATCCTGCCAACCATTATATTTCTATTTCATACCACTTACAGAGACAATTTCTGGAGATGGCACAGTCTTAATGGCCTGTCCAAAATTAACCCTTTAGGTTGTACCAAAGTTGCCTTTTTTTTACTGTTGTGGATTGAATAGGGTCCCCCCAAAAGATATGCCTAACTTCTATTCCCCAGTACCTACAAATGTGACCTTACTTGGAACAAGAATTTGCGCAGATGCAATTAAGTTAAGGGTCTGGAAACGAGATCATCCTGGATTTGGGGTGAGCGCTAAATCCAATGACTGGTGTCCTAATAAGAGGAAGGAGAGAGAGGGTTGACATCCACAGACACAGAGGAGGAAACCCAAGGGGGAAGGCCCATGAAGATGGAGGCCGAGAAGGGAGAGACGCATCTACAAACCAAGGAACATCAGGGATTTCTGGCCACATCGGATGCTAGCAGACAGGCATGACACTGAGTCTCTCTGAGAGCCTCCAGAAAGAAATCATCACTGACAACTTGTTGATTTCAGATGTCTGTGGCCTCTACAACCGTGAGAGCACGGGTTTCGGTTCTTTCATGCCACCAGTTGGTGGCAATCTGTCACGGCAGCCCTAGGAAAGTAAGAAAGCCACCATCCACGTCAGTATTTCCTTTCAGGGCCTTGATCTCCTTCAAAGCAGTTACTGTTCCTTCCACATCTCCCAAAGGAGTAATCGAGAATTTCTGGTGACTGACTTCCCAATTAACTCTAATAAGGAGGCAAAATCTGGGCGAACACCTGAAGAAAAATGTCAAAGATGCAAGAATGTTAGGTTATGGGAAAACGACTTTGCCTTTTAAAATGTGGTTGGCTGGCTGGATCTAGAGCAAGCTGCCTCTTTCTCAGCGTTGAACAGGCTCTGAAGCAGCAAGAGCCTAAGGAGACTTAATGACAAGACGCGCGGACATGTCCTGTTGATCAAACAACGCTAGAGAAGCAAAAAAGCTTAACGTCACTGACAAAAGAATGGTTCATTTAATATGACATCCCCTTAATGATATGCAAATGAATTATTATGCGGCCTGAGGACGAGAAAAAAGAGCCAGCAGGTAAAAATTTACATTTTCTTATTGATTTTATTGATGATCTTATCTTGTATTTCTCTAGCATCCGCAAGAATTAATTTTAACAACTTTCCATATCAGGAATCTTTTAATAGCCATTGCGTTCTTTAAACTATACAGAAAGACTCAAACTCTAACTCTATCTTTTCATTTGCCCTGAATCCTTAATTCTGTGAACTGTATTTGGGTTCCTCCTAAAGCCTGGCCACAAGAAGCATTTTTCAGTCATTCTCAAGACCATATTCACCTCGGCACTTACTAAAAACGGATGGTCACACTAAGAACAGAACGCTGTGGGTGAGACGCCTGGATGGAAGAGAACTCTCAGACATGGGGGGTGAGTGCGGTGACCTCAGCATTCAAGGAAGGAGAGGAGAACACGGGTGACCAAAAGAACAGGGAGGAGAAAGTGACCTGTCCTCTGGCAGAGGAGAGAATGTGTGGATCGAGACAGGTGTTGGGCTTTAGAACAAAGGAGCTAACGGCCCAGAGACAAATGTTCTCCTTAGTAAAAGGTTTAAAGGCTTAGATAGGAAAAAGAAACTCATGTGCATTTAGGTATAAATAATTGCAATAGCAATACATGATTTTATCTTAGGGGAATGAGAAATAAAAAATACATTCACTTCCAGAAAAACAACCAGGGGGGTTAGAGGAAAGTTCTGTATATAATTGTAATTTTGAAGAATCAGGTTTCTTCAGCTTTTTCTGGGAAGAACACACAATGCATTTGAGGTTATTAAGAGGAAAATGGTTAGAAGGCATTCAGGCCTTGACCATTTAATTTACAAGGTAACCTGTTATCACTTGTGTTTATTTTTCTTCACATGAAGTAGTCTGTAAAAGGCAGTGGACTCAAAGGGAATGGCCCTTATGATCACTTTAGCCTAATTGGAATTTATGTGAGCTCACGGCCTCTACAGTTCTCTAGTTAAGAAAGACTAGGTATTCAGGTAAAGGAAAAAAAAAAAAAACTACTGGAAACAACAGCAAAAGAACAGCAGCAAAACTGACTACAGGCCATCATGAATGTCCTAGCCTAGAACTCTCCATAATCTACTGTTCCCCTATTGCCTGAAACTTCTACACACATTAGGAAACTTTCCACTGCTTGCCGACTCTGTAAGAAGACAGCAGACAATCAGAGTTATTACTCCATGACTGACTGGAAATTTGCCTGCTGCTCAATGTTCGTCCCTTATTGTCTATCTCCATCAAAGGTCTTTATACAGCTAATTTAAAGTATACACTTTTTACCGTGCTGTTTGATTGCTGTTAATTAGAATATACTAATCGTTCGTTCCTGTTATATATTTTACAATTTGATCTAGGATAGGGTATACCCTGGAAGCTCTGCCATAAAGAACCAAACTCACGATGGCAGGGATCAAAGACCTTTTAAACGGGGTTAAGGTTATGATTCCTATCCGTCTCCATCTCCTGTGCTTGGAGACTTGGCATGGTAACTAGTAAAAACTGACTTGTGTTAAGTGCCCATTGTTTGAGAGACTATGTGCACTTGCATTCACTCCTATATATGCATGTACACACACACACACACACACACACTGTTTTTGTTTTTTGCGGTACGCGGGCCTCTCACTGCTGTGGCCTCTCCCGTTGCGGAGCACAGGCTCCGGACGCGCAGGCTCAGCGGCCATGGCTCACGGGCCCAGCCGCCCCACGGCACGTGGGATCTTCCCAGACCGGGGCACGAACCCGTGTCCCCTGCATCGGCAGGCGGACTCTCAACCACTGCGCCACCAGGGAAGCCACACACACACATTTTGATCAAAGGACAAAGTGTATAATAGCAGGACTCAGGGAGCACTAATATCTTCTATGATCATAAAAAAATATTTCCCACATATAACCTCAAATATATTTGTAAATTACGTTGACTAAATATTTGTACATATCTTTTAAAAGCAAAACCTCTGTAGAGACAGCATTTCTTACAGATCAGGAGGAAGACAAGCACTGAAAGAGGAAACATTATTTTTGAGAACATGGCCCTACATAATCAGGTTCAGGTAGGGCGCTGAAGTCACTGGACTTCAGGCAACAAACAAGGGCAAATCTACTTCAAAAGTTCATTTAATAGGCAAGTATTAAGTACTTCTAAAACTTATTTAATCTAGAGAAACATAATGAAAGCATTTTTTTTCTGGATTCTTACAGTGATTGGGAACAAATACTTTAAAAATTAAGTGACAAAATGGTGATAAATATATACATATCTTTAAACTTATTTATATAAGTTACAAGTGTACTTGAATATTAGCCTGTAATATACATTAACAGAATCAGTGCAAGTTTGTGCAAGAATTAATATATAATGTGTGTACATACACACATGCACACATTATTTCCACAGAAAAAATTAGAGAAAATGGTGTCGGGAATTAATTGTAAATATACATGCTGCTATCTATGTGTCTATATTCCAAAATATTATACAGTCAGCTGTGAAAATGTTTACCCAAGGAAAGCTAAAAGAATATTAAGTTTCGGCTAATCTGTGCTTCACTCCAAATAATGGGCTCTATTATTAAATATTACTATAAGTAACTGACAAAAAAATTCTTGCAACCTTGCAGCTGGCAATAAGTGAGTTAACACTGATAAGCTGTGGAAATACAGCAACTTGTTTTCATTCCTACACACTATTTAATTTTTTTCCAAAATCAGAAGTAGAGTTAGAATAATAAAATGTCAGTGTAGACAATATTCTCTTAAGCATTGTTACAAACTCCAAGGTTTATAAGTCAGAGAAATTGGTACTAAGAGATATTCAATAACCCACACAAGATGACACAGATTTAAATGAAATCAAATCTCAGACTCTGGCAGGATTCATTGTTATGTCTATGATAATAAAATATCAAAATTAATTTTGTTCAAGCAATAATTCACTTAAGAGTCAACCAAAACAGTACAGCGGTTCCAATTATTTAAGAACATGCTTTTATGAAACCTACTGCATTATGTTAATTATATTAAAAATCAAAACCATTCAGGCATACCCTCTGACATAATTTCACATTTGACAATTTATCTTAAATAGATGCTTTTGGATGGCAACAAAGATATAAACCACAATTAAACCCTTCATGTAGCTTCTTTTAATCTTATGCAAATGTAAAACACAACAACTACCAAAATCCCCAACCATATGAGACTGTTAGGTAATTTCTTTTAAATCCATACAACGAAATAATAAGCAGCCACTGAATTGGTGCTGTGGTAGGAAGATATTTAATGACATAGATATTTTTAATTTAAAAAGTGTTATGTAGGATGCTATGATAAGTATCACGTTGGCCAAAAATTAGTTCGTGTTTTTCCATAACATCTTACAGAGGAGACCCGAAAAAATATTTTGGCCAGCCCAATATGTGATAATAAACAAAATAAAATATATCATACATACACACATCACAATACCATTCAAATTTAGCTTATAAAGTTGTGTATTCTGTATTGTATTTTGCATTTCTCTTCTGTATTTTACTGCAGTATCACACTTAAGAACTTTTTCTTATGTCGGGAAAGGAATACTTAAACTGTAGTTTAATCATCATCATATAAGGAAATACTGAACAGTGGTTATAATAAACAAACAAGTTCAAAATACGTGAATAAAGAAAAATCTTAACAATATAAAGGTGAGTAAAAAAGCAAATTGTAAAAATCTGCATACGGTAAACACAATGAATTTTGAGAAGCGACTGCTCTTTTAATCTTTCAAATTTCAAAATATTACTAAGGCTATATTTTAAATCTTGAATTTTGGTTTTTGAGTGTAAATAATTAAATGCCCCAATAAATGTCACAATAGGAATATTTCTGTTGGAAGTATTTTCATTCCATCATGTTGTTATTTCTCCCAATTTTCCTTTCTTCTTTTTTTGTTCCCTGAGTAATTTTAGTTTTCCTTATTTTCATTTTAATAAAAAGGTGGGTAGGGTGGGGGGGGGGTCCTTATTCTCCATGTTAATCTTTGCAGCCTTTGGAAGAAAAGTTCTCACTGGTGACATGATGAGGGCTCTTCTCAGTGGTGGCTGACGGACAGCCCTTGGGGGTGACACTGCTTTCGTGAACTTGGTCTTGCAGTTTTGGTCACTGTATGTGTCAGTGTCTAATCATATTTGAGGATGGTTCTCGCTGGCAGCACTCACAAGGGTACGAAACGTAGAGCTCAACATGCCAATTCAGTCATTTATAATAGAAATACAACAGTTCCCAGCCTTGATTGTGCAAGAGTCCCCCAGACACCTTCTTTCCCTAAACGAAACGCACAGGAATAGACAGATTATCTGAAGTTTGTTTGGCAAGCACTGAAATAGCATATGTTATTTTATTTATATGTTATTTTATTTATGGGATATGTTACTAATGCCATCAGCCCAAGCCAGCCTGCTGCATCAAACATTCAGAAAGCTAGTGGCCACCGTCTTCCCAGAGTGGCTGCAAGATGAAGATTCCCAAATTGCCTATGGGATTCTGAATTTGTTTGCCAGAATCTTTTTGATACATGTTAGAAACGTTTGTCTCTTAGATATTGTTAACCCTGTCAATAAGATTAGAGAGGCTGCCTTGGGGATAGATTCTATTCTTTTTGGTAGAGGTTCTTTTTGTGTAGATTTGGTCTCATATGATGAGGTGTCTTCTGATCCATTACTGCATAACTGTTTATTTGAAATCTTAAGAGTCTTCTGAGGTATCTTTCTCTTACTTTTGCCTACAAGGACATTTTTTTCTGGATTTTATATTACCAACGCTAATAAAAGGTTTTAAGCATTATTCATATTTTAAACAAGAATAAAAGTCTTTTGACATTGCTCAATGGAAAATATTTTTAAATAAAACTTTCAACATATGACTGGCTAAGCATGGGAAATAACATTTAAATGGATATATCATATGTAACCCTCTAAGTGATATTACATAACTAGCAAAACCACTGTCCCTTGATGTTACTACCCTTGAGTTTGCCACACAATTTAAATATGAGCTCTCCATAACTTCACTGGAGTTATGACAGTCTGATTTAGGGAAATAGGAAGTGTTGGAAATACTTAACAATTTTTACAGTGGTTAATCATAAGTTGATTCTCAATAAAATTAACTAAAAGGAAATGACCAAACTCCAAAAATAGGAAAAAGCGAAGAATTTTATCATCATGTAATTAATTATATTTTTAATCTAGATTTTTCACAAATCACTATGTCCATTTAAATATTAAACAGAATTAGGCAGATGATCTGATTTATATACAATCAATATCAAAACTGATGAGGGTAACTTGGAAACTATTAACATTGTATAAAACAATATTGGTTGAGATGCACAAATTTTTTAAAACATTAAAATTATGAATGATCCTATGTAAACATTATTAGCATGGAAATTTGGACACAAATCTTACCAAATCAGTACCAGGAAACTGAAAACTCAATATTTAACATTGTTTTCTGCATTTAACTATTTCAAGGTTATTTTCCCTCAAAATTCATAAAATCATTTAGATTAGGTCATCACTCAAACTTTTCATTTAACTGAAACTTATTTTTAAATATGTATGCTAACCATTAAATTTTTGTTTTCTCTTTTGTTCAAATTAATTACTGTTACCTGTTGAAAACACAAAATCTTAAAAAGTATAATATACTCCACAAACATCAATAAGAAATATTTTATTTAAAATCTTTATGAAATTTGTAAAAGATATAGACTATAAACACAATGGAAATATCACTGACCATAATTATATTAAAAGTAATAAACTTTTAATTTTGATCCCACAGTTACCAATAAAATTTTGAAGAACTGAGAAGCAAACGATTTACACAAATAACTTTAGCAACAATATATTTTAAGGCTAATAATACTTTTCATTATTTTAATGTATTTTTAATCAAAGTAAAATGAAGTTGGCAATAACTAAAATATTATCAAATTCTTTGAATTTAATAAACAAAATATTAAGTTGTATGGAAAAGTATTGTGAAAAGTGTGAATAAGGAAGCTCTGAGTGATATAAACAGATCTTGGATCTGTATTTTAGGAAAGACCTACAGTATAAGTAATGATATATACAAAATAAAAGCTTAGTGTTTCTATACTCAATATCTATATGTATCACACATAAGAAGGCAATGTGTTTTTACTGTATTTAATGTGTTCATAAAACAAACTTACTTTACATAAGGAATCTTTACATACCACATCAAATTAAAATTAAATAGCAACTTTATAAGACAATGAGAAAAAGAAATTGTAATACATCCCATCACAAAACAAATATTCTCCAGTTGTTAACCTCTTGGATTCTCTTGTACCTAACTGGACTAAAAAGAAAAATATCAGTGTACTGTTTTTTTTTTTTTTTAATTTGATAATATGAACAGATCAATGATAGGAGGAACATAATATTTACAGGGCATGGGCTTCCCTGGTGGCGCAGTGGTTGAGAGTCCGCCTGCCGATGCAGGGGACACGGGTTCGTGCCCTGGTCCGGGAAGATCCCACATGCCGCGGAGCGGCTGGGCCCGTGAGCCATGGCTGCTGCGCCTGCGCATCCGGAGCCTGTGCTCCGCAACGGGAAAAATATTTACAGGGCATTTAATTTTATATTTATTCTTTAAATAATTTTAATCAAGCTTATGAATGCCCTCCCAATTTAGGAAAGTGCTCTTGAAGAAAAAAAAAATTTCTGGGAGAGAAGGTAAATTAACATGTTTGGTTTTCAATAATATAACCATGTAACTTTCAAATCTCTGTTCAACAGGATATCGTTATCCTCTCAGGATATTCTATTCTAAGGAAAGTCCAAACTAATCAACATAGAAAATTAAAATACACGCGCACACACACACACAGGGAAACCCATTTATCATTTCTAGCTGTCAAATTTGTTGAAATATGGGTTTCTTTGTTTATGCTGCTATTAATTTTGTATATAATCACAGCTTTAACCTAGAAATATTTATCTTCCAAATAATAAAACTAATTCCTGAAAACTGCATCAACAAGTTCTTAGTTTTATTTGTAACTTTTCAAAACCAGTCCATGCCACTGTCATCCTGTAACTGCTGAAATACTTTTTATTTTTAAAAGGTAACAGGAATAAATCTTTCTGCTTTAGTTAACACTTAATGAATAACTGATTGAGCTACAATCCAAAAAATATTAAGTATCAATGCAGTCCATGAATGAATTGATACCTGTGACTGTAATTAGTTCCCATTAAACACATCTAGGTATACAAAATGTTAAAATCAAATGTATTTAATAAACTCATTGTATAAACTGGAGGGCAAGCAACCATGCTAGGCAGGTGACCTCAGTCACCTTGCTTTCATCTTCACGTTAACTGAGGCTGGGAAAGCATGTTTTCCATTCTTACTCACCTGGGGCACTAGTTCAACAAATGCTATACACTCAGAGCATTTTTTTGGATTGCTTATTTTGTATGATAATGTTTGAAATCTGATGTAAGCATCAAAGATCCCTATCATACAATGATGATCAAGTCCAGCAAAAGACCAGCAGATTCCTAAACATACTCTACTATACTGAAAATAGGGAGATGAATAAGAACCTCATCTGATTATATTCTTAATAAAATTGCTAGCAAAGTAGTAATAATGCAGATTTGGGGGCTACATATAAAGTAATATCAATATGAACTTTTTTTAAAGTCATTCAGTCTTTCCAACAGCATTATACCTGCCTTTAGTTTAGGCACAGATTTCCAAAAATTGGTCAAATATTATAAAACCTTTAAAATATTCATGTTAGAAAGTAGAAAACAATTATTTGGGGTATGGGGTGTTGTAAAACAATCAAAATCATAAAACATATCCCTATCATAATGTAAATACTACTTAGATAACTGTTTTCTTCTAATAATATCACGTAGTAAATTCTTCCATGATTATACTTTCTCTTTTAATTTTGATTCTCTCCATCTGTTTCAAATCTCCTACTTCAAAAAAAAATGCCTAGAAAGATATGCTTATTGTAATAATTGATAAATGATTCTGCTAAATCCTTAATTTTTTCACTAATTTGATACCAAGTTTTGATTCATCCACCTTTTTCAGTAATAACTCCTAAATATAGGTCCTATAAAAACGTGGAAGATAGTTTTCCACCATCACAAAGAAATACCTGTGCTCGTCTTATCCAATGATTTTAACCTTTAAATAACATTACATATAGTCCATATAATATGCTATACTTAGGGATTAATTACCAGTTTTATGGTAGTTGGGTGAATAGTAAGGTGGTTTACCAATCATTTCTATGACCAAACATTCTAAAACCATATGGCAGAACTCGTAATGTCCTATGCAACCATATAGAAAAAACTGCCTGAAGCCCCTAGACTTCAAAAATAATTTTGGATAATCAATGAAATAAAACCTATTCCTTAATATTGATATGGTAAGAGCAAAATTGCACTCGTGTTTAAAATGTGAATATATATACAATTAACACAGATGATCATATACAATTAAGCTACATTTATTCTTGGTAGGGTTTTATAAAATTAAGTGCTGACTGAAATGAAAACAGTTCTTAAAAATAAAGATATCTGCACCCAATACATCATAAACACATTAAGATTAAATCAGAGTAATACTCAAATTTGGAAATGTCATTTGAAGTAAATCTTCAGATTCTCATCATTTCTGCCAAGACATATTCTAAGATACATTTTAACTGCTGTGCTCATCCAGAATAATTCTTATTTTCCTATAACTGATCTCTCAAACTCTCTCTTCTAATTCAGAATTAATGGTGTCCCCCCCCCCGATAAAACCTAAGCTTCAAATATATATGCATTTTCTAGAAATTACAAGTGAAAGTCATATTCAGTTATACTTTATATTACAGGTGAAGTCAAACAGGCTGCTGACAAGACAGAAATTAAAGAATAAGAAGATTTCATCTTTTGTTTGATCTTCACTGACTGGTAAATCTATTTTATCTCTTAGATGATAATTTAATGGAGAAAAAAACAAAACTCATTGCTTCTTCATAATCTCTCAGTCCCTCTAAATGTTTTTTTTTTCTTTAAGTTTCATTCAGTTGAAATATATTTAAGTTTAAAACTAACAGCTAATTTTTAGACTGCTGGAAGAAAACTACCTAATATAGCTATAACAGAATAAAGCCCTGAAAAGATGGAATAAAGATAGAAATAATGCACAAATATGGATTAAAATCACTATGATAAGAAGGACAAATACTCAGTGATTGACAAGCCGCAAAACTGAGGCTTCGGTTAAATACAGACACACTCTGTAACTGATACTTTAAAATAGCCCATATGTGATACTGTAGTTTTTAAAAGAAGAATTAAAAAGTTAATTATTAAAGTATTTCCAAAATTCATCAATACAATACCAGTGTCATTTCTGGAGACTTAACACTATCTACCTACCTACCCTCCTATGCAACGTTTTCTCCCTTAAACTTGAACCCGACTTCAGCAGTCTGCTACAGGATTCTGCCAAGTAACCTTAACTGAACAGCTTACTACTGTATGACGTAGCGAGTACTGAGCATTTTTAAAGTTCCAAAATATAATTTATCTATCCTTATATCCATGTTATATCAAAAATATATCAATTGTATCAATATTTCACTGAGACTGAATTCATGGAAAAGCCTATAAACACATCTGGTTTTCTTTGCAAATGTATATGTCACATAAGCAAGGACCATAATATACCCACTTCTACCCTATTTTACTAAATTAACATTGCTGTTACTAGCTGCCTTTTAAATTACCAATAAGCTCTCATGTTTGAGCAATTTAACATGCTTAATAATGATAAAAAATTAGTAAATGTCCTGTTCTCATATTTTTAATCACGGCATAAATCTTTCGGCATCTTACATTGAAATCCTTTTGCTTTTGCAATGTGTGAAGGGGTGAGGTATGTGATAAATTTAGAAAAATCCACAATGAATTTATGTGACAACAGACAAGGTAAAAGCAGTTCCTTCAGGAAAATAATATTATTTTACAACGCGGGGAGTTCCAAGCCTTCCTTAATATTACGTGAATGTAAAGGAAATAGAGTTTTCAGAACTCACAATTCAGTACTTTTCTAGAGACGTTACCTGATGATTTAGAAAATAATCACATAAATTTTATAAACAGGTGCACTCAATGTAAAGCAGGTATAGTTCAAATGATTACTGGCACATTTTCCGGAAGCATCCTACTTGTCCCTAAGTCCTCTGAGATGTTTGATACATAGTTGTAACTTTTAAATTACTAAACAATAAAATTAAAATAAGCCCTGACTGAGTTCTTCCAGACTAGTTAAGCAGAGTTCTATGTCACAGAAAAATCTACAGCAAAATACAATGAAAGGTGCAGAGACTGGAGATGAGTACAGCCTAGATTCGAGAACCAGCTCTTCCTGAAACAGCGCGACGAAGACCTGAAGTTTCTTAAGCCTTTGCTGCTTTGTCTATAAAATGGGCAACCTATTTTTCTCTGTTAACTTTAAAGTTACACTGTCGATGCATGACTTCCTAGGAAGTTTATAAATTTATGTAGGAAGGCAGATTATCTCTCTACATGATTATTGCTACCATAATTACCAATGTACAGGTACAAACAGGTAGCCTTTGAAGGTTCTCCCCTTTCTATCTGAGTATACAACTAACGTGTTCAGGTCACAGCAGTTCCAAAGTTCACGCAAGTCTGGGGAACAAGCACCAGCAATTCACCAGAATTAACAAAAAAGTTTTACCAACTTTTCCTCTTCAATTTTGGCTACAGTAAATTATTTCAAGAAATAGGTATATCAGCCTAGCTTAATTTTGTAAAACACACACTCTGTTACATTCAAACTACTGAAAAGCATTCAAACTCATAATGTTGAGTCACCTTTAAATACAACTTTATGTAGTTTTCTAAATGATCACACAGTAATGAGACTTTTATTATGGCAGGAGGGATTGTTTTCCATGGTGCTGTGAGTCACCCCCCAAAATGTAACTATAGGACCAACTGGTATTTCTGACATGAGGGAATCATATTATAGTTTAATTTATACAAGGAACTATTTTTTTAACGTATTATGGAAGAAAAAAGCTTAAAGAATTGAAGTTTTTACAGATATGCTCTGGTTATATTTCAGTGGGCATGCAATTTTCTTTTCAAATAGGACAGAAAATCCACTGCCTCTCCTAAGCATGAGCTCCATATACTTTTTTTTTCTTTCCTTTTTTTCTTTTCTTTTGTATCATCGTGATTGAATGGGGATACAAGAGTGTAAGGCAGGTTGCAGCACAGCTTTACACTGCTCCATCTGCTGGATATGCCTGCATCTCCTGCACCCAGCGGCAACCTCTAAAAAGTAGCACGAACTAATTCAGCAGGTGGCTTCAAAAGGCTCAAGCGCGTTGCCTGAGAAACTTACTGTGACTTTTTAATTTTCGCCCAGAGTTCCAATTTCACCGTAAATATTTAAAATTAATTAAGAACCCACAACCGTCATTAAAATACTAAGGCAGCGAAGACACGCTTCACCGTAGGGGATCTAAGGCAAACCAGAAGGAACCAGGCTATTCATTCACTGCCGGTTTGCACACCGCTCCAAGCACTGATGCAGACATTCATCTAAGGATCCTAGAGCCGTTCACCCAGTCGAGAAATGGAAATACATGCATAAAAGTTTTAAAGAGATTTTTAAAGCACGCCTATCGGTGGGCCCGTAAACGGCACAGAAGGAGATAACGCCTCTCCGAACGGGATTTCCCCAACGACCGAGCGGGAAGCCCTCGGCCTTCTCCTCCGCAGCATCCTGGCCGGCAACCGCAGGGTCGCGCTTTCGGACCAAGCAGCCGGACTTTTCCCTCAGCTCCTCGTCGCAGACGGGACAGCGAGCGGCTGCCGCCCCCCGCCCGGCCGCCAACGCCGTCGCCGCTGCAAAGAAAGGGCTACTCCGCTCCCGGAGCCGGGCGGCTGCAAACTTCCCCTGCTTTGCACATACCTCTTTCTGCCAACTTGAACATCCTTCCTCGCAGGGGGGCCAGGGAAAACCATTACAGCGTCCCAGGGAACGGTGGTGAAGGACACCCTCGCAAGGAAAGACCCGCGCCTCCGGCAGGGACGCGCCGTTCGCGCAGGTGGGCAGCACCGCTGCCGGAGGGTCCGCCCCCCGCCCCCCTCGGCCGGCGCTGCCCAGGCTGCGGGGAGGACGGCTGCAGCGGCCACGGGCAGCGCCAAGAGGACCCGGGCAGCCCGCAGGAGCCGTGCGGGAAGGCGGCACTTTTTCTCCGCCGCGGTCTCCGCCAGCGGCGCGAGCAACACGTCCGGTTTGAACTTTCCAGCTCCGGGCCCGGCGAATACGCGCTCACGCACGGACACGCGCGCGCCGGCAGAGCCTCTCAGGGGCAAGCCAAGCGGCCCCGGGGCCTCCGCGGCCGCGTCCTCCGCGCTGCCCGGCTCT
>NW_020173204.1:3397341-3400488 GCF_003031525.2 Neophocaena asiaeorientalis asiaeorientalis | reverse complement strand
CTCGGACGCCGCCTCTGCTGCCCGGCCCGCAGTTGGCCCCAGCCCCGCGGGGACGCTGCGACGTGCCACCGCCGGCCAGCCAGGGGAGCCGCGAGCCGGCCCTTTCTCAGTGGTGGCTTAAGCGCTGCGCAGTGAGGCTTCGCTCTACCCACGGTCCTCGCCCAGGACCGTCGCGAGAGCCGCCGTCCACCCAGGTGAGGCGGCGGGCTGAGCCCTGGCAGGAAACGCCGGGCTGGCGCTGGACCGCAGGCTCCGCGCGCACTTTGGGACGCCCCGCCACGAGCTCCTAGCGCCCATGCCTCTGCTGCTGCTGCTGCTGCGGTTCGCCCCCAGATGAGCTCTCAAACGTCCGCCGGGCGCTGGTGCCACCGTTTTTCCTCTGACGGTCTGCCTGGTACCCAAAACTGAAGGAGGGATGACCTTAGAGCAGGCCGCCCTCACCCACCGCATTCAGCCTCAGCGCCGGGCTGGAAGGAGCCCGGTTCTGGTTCAGTGAAATCCGCCTTCCACTTGCGTCTTCCCGACCCTACTTCGGAGCGGCTCCTCCAGCCCAAACCCCTTCCAGGCTTCCCTTGAGGTAAAGCCGGTTTTTGTTTTTGGTTTAAGGGTTCATGGTTTGAGTCATGGAAAGGGGGAAAAAAAATTAAAAGGAAGTAATTCTAGAATAGAGCTAGATAAATAAACAGTAAACTAAGCACCATCCCGAAGACTAGAATGCAAATCTCACCTCTTGGATTTGGAAACGGGGGCCCTTCCTCAGTGATTTATCCTCCAAAGTCCTAACAGTCTTGGGCTATATTTTACTGGGACTCCAGGTATAAAAACACTATGACCCTAGAGTGCTTCCCATTATCTGTTACAGTATGCACTCAATTTCTTTTTTCTTCTCTGTCCAAAAATCACTTCCATCTTCTCTGAAATGTATTCATTAGATAGCCATCCCTTAGTGTTTTAGATCTTTTCTCCGAAATTCCCTAGTAAGTGTACAAATACTCCTTAAAGTGCTGATAGCTCACAGATTTTACATTTTCTTTGACATCTGGAATAAGCCCCCCAGAGGCCAGACAAGGAACAGGTAAGATCCTGAAATGGGAGAAAATGGAAAAAAATACTCATCCTTTCAGAATGTTATTCTTCTCTGGCTCCAGATTTAATATACACTTGCCATTTTTAAGGAAGCTAAAAGGAAAGCACCAGTATCTAGACATCCAACTTTTCCCTCACTCATGAAGCACCAGCTTATTACTGAGAAAAGGGGCCACTGTAGTTGAATTTAATACCCTGCTACTGAATGGAAGAATCCAGAGACAATCCCCCAAAGTCAGGGAAGTGGCTCATTGGTCAACCGAGTGGTAGATGGGAGGGTGTGCCCATTTCTGATGGTATCTGTGCCAGTAAAGAAGTAAAATCTTTGCTCAGAACCTGAAAGGACCACAAGTAATTTTAAACCCAGGACTTTAGAAGCATGTGTATTTCTACAGAATTCTGCCCTGCTCCAGAGGTGGCCAGCGTCTAATATGGGGGAACACCTATCTTATATATATATATATATATATTTCAGCAAATACAAAAAATATATATATATTTTGTATTGGCTGAAAAACAATTGAAATGGCATTATTTTCTAAAATTTTGCTCAGGGAATACAACTGTCCCCTGGTACCACTCTCTTCATCCTCCCCATACACATTTGTCCCCAGTATGCTTCTACACTCCAGTGTCCAGAGATACCAGTGCTCATGGGAGCTGCGGGCCATACAATGATGGTCATTATCACTATCACTAGGAAAACACACATCTGGTGTTTGACTTTAGATGCAGCAAACATCATAATCTGAGATATGAGATGGAGAAAAGATCTTTAAACCAGGAATTGATATTAATCATCACAGTAACTCATTGAATATTTCAAAATGTCCGTTATCTTTGAACATCATCTGTTTCAATGATTGTGTTTACGTCTGTACCCACAGCATAAAGCCTATTTCACAGAAATTGGAAAATATGTGCGGAGTAAATTAAAATGACAAAAACATAAAGGGGGTGTGTAACCATTTTATTTGTTATGAGTCACTGAATCAGAGGGAAAATAAATATTAACCATTACATAGATATTAAAGAATAATGTTTTAAGAGGTTATTTTGAGAAATACCCAAAAAATCCACATTTTATATTAAATATAAAAATATATAACTGCATTGGATTGGTTAAATTTATTTTAAAATATTTTTCAGTGTCTTATAGGGGGCAAGGAAAATAAAATGAGATAGAAAGGATGTAAAAGTAAAAAGAAGATGAAAGAAAATGAAAAATTGACCACCAGACAAGGAAACTGTTTGGAGGCCGTAGCTGGTGTGATAAGCAGAACGTGGGAAACATGAAGAGAGTCTAAGAGGTATTAGGGTCCCTTAAATTCTGGTCCAGAATGGCAACAATCCTCAGAAAACTCCTTAAGCCTCTGCTTAAGATCCTGAATTTATGGAAATTTGCTTAGACACCACTTTTTTTGCTTGTGTGATAAAACTGCATTATGCAAGAGAGTGAAACCAGACCAATAATCCTCACTTCTGCAATCAGGCAATTGACTTTCCTCACTTTTTCATAAAAGATAACCTGCCTCATAATTTTGTGAAAAATTTTAGTCCAATTTTTTTTTTTAGTTTGTGAATGCTCATTGGCAAGTCACATGTACTTCCCTTTTCCAGAATCCCTATGTAGAAACGCATTCCTAGTGTTTAGCATTTCATCTCCTGCCTTTCAAATTCTTCAACATTTATAATTATTGTTAAAATAAAAAAGTCCCTACTCTAATATACACACCTCTGACACATATCTGCACATTATAAAGCAAAGATTCTCAATCCCGCTCTCCAACTTAAACTTCCTATGCTCACCTCACCTGTCAAAGTTGAGAAGGAAGTTTCCTCTTCTGCATATGCAGTAGGCCCTTGGTATCACCAGGTTCCTCAACCTCTGCTTCAATCGATCTCTGATTCAATTTTCATTGAATCTGTGGATATAGAACCCGGGGGATACAGAGGGCCAACTATACTAGGTCATTTTATATAAAGGACTTGAGCATCTGCAGATCTTGGTATCCCGGGGTGGGCGGGGCCGGGGGGGGGGGCCGGGGACCACTCCCCTGC
>NW_020173204.1:3374805-3397244 GCF_003031525.2 Neophocaena asiaeorientalis asiaeorientalis | reverse complement strand
GGAATGTACCCCCCCCCCCACCAACCTCCATTAAACTCAGCCTGTTTTTCCCTCCCTCTGGCATCTTTAATCACCACATTCAGAATGATGGGGCAAAGATCGGGGAGCCTTTGGACAAGTTCTTCAATTATATCTCAAGTGGGGAAAAAGAAGGGCAGTGAATTAGCTGTTCATGAATTTAAGGTTATAGAGATTCCGGGCACTTAAAATGTTAATTCAGCAGAGAGGCCAATACCATTTCATCAATATGAAGACAGATGGAAACTGTGGGGCAAGTGTGACTGCCCCTAATCCTGGGGATTCTAGTGCCCGAATTCGGTCATCTTCAGAGTCCCTGTGTCCAGAAGCTCGGAGCTCATCCTCACTAATCTCTTCCTTCCTTCCTTCCTGTCTCACAAACTGGCCTCCTTTGATTCTTCACTACTGAGTTTTTCCTTCCTCCTCAGGACCCTTGCAAACACTGTTCCCTCTGCTTGGAGCCCCTGTGTTTCCTCAAACGCCCACCTCAGTTAACTCTTACTCACCTTCCCCCAGGAAAAGTCACATGCTAAGGGTGACAAGCACATCCTGGATTGATTACGTCCTCGTGTTTGTTCTCCTGGATCCCTTACCTTTTCAGCAGACTATCCAGGACAACTTACAAGTTCACATATCTGAAATATTTGATGGATATCAATATTCTAGTCCAGCTCTAGGCTAGAAATTCCATGAGACGAATGTTCATGGAACATGAACTGCACTTAGTGCAGTGCCTGTCACAAAGTAGTTGCCAAAAGGACATACTTATTAAATGAGTATATGACAGAAAAATCGGTACAATTCAGAAAGGCCATCGTCTGGACTGGACAGTGGGGTGCTGGACAGTTGGGACATGACAGGGTAAAAAAAAAAGACATAAACTACTTCATCGTATCCAAGTTGATTCCGTTTCCATCATTATTGTGGAAACCCTGGTATTTTTCAAAAAATCCTATAATATTTTCAAAAATTGGATACTTTATTTCATTGAAATTTTATAGTGAAGAAAGTCCTTTTTTAAAAGATTATATGACAAACATGGAATGGAAAGTTATAAAGAAAGAAGATGAAATTATAGCATTTTGATAGTCTAAGTAAATAAGTCTTTATTCTTGGTCAGTTTGGGGAGAGGTTTTGTTTATGCTTTCCTTATTAATAAAAAATTCAACTCTGTCCTGAATAAATCAGTGTTCAGTACAAAGCTGGGAATGTCTTAGGGAAATTTTATATTACTATCAATACAGAGTATATGAGTAAGGAAGAAAAGGCTAAATGAAATTTAGAAAATGATATAAAATGTTTTATTATGAGATTATTATATTATACAGCAGTTACAAAAAAAGGCAAAAATTAATATGGGCCTTCTGATATCAGAAGTTTCCATGAAAGTGACAGAATATGAAAAGTACCTTTTAAGATCAAATTTTGAGAAAGGTCAGTAGAAGAATGGGCATTTAGGATGAGGTTAAGGTGCAAAAGATCCAGTTTCAAAGGTATGTAAATGCTCTATGAAAATACAGTCCCAGTAAAAAGAGAAATTTCATGCTCTAAATTTCCACTTGTCTTTGACATCTGCATTTTAATATCTGATGTGGTGTCAATGTTCATAGTTGGGAATAAATTGGCATTAAACAGGAGTGAAAACCTGAAGTTTTAAGCATTTATGATATTTTTGGGTTTATAATTCAGGGAGCTAGTGGTATTTTTTTTCACTGAAGATACCTAAAAAGTCCTCTACACTTAAATACAATTTACAAATAGATCAAATCATAAGTGTTTAACATAAAAGGAGGGACCTATACAATTTGAAGTTTTTTTAATTTAAATTTACTGTTTTTGATAGGTCCCACAAATGCATTTGAAGTATTGATCAAAATATTAATCATTATTTATCTCATATATGATGATATATATGTATTATTAGAGACATATTAGATATCTACATATTATTAGATATATATGCTAGAGACAATCTCAAATGTTTTTCTTGATAGAGGGATCCAACAGGCCAAGAGCCAACCAATGTTTTTCAAAGGTGAAACTTCTCAAAGTTCTTGGTAACATTTTCAAATATTACTCTTAATGTTTATTCCTACTAAAGTTAATTTAAGTCTAAAATGTTGGAAGCTATGAATGAGAGAGGAGGAGAGAAAATTCAGTAGAGAATTGGATATGGAGAGTGGATCCCTGTCACTAACAGCCCGCCACAGATTTTTCAACCAGTAACTGAAATCCATTTTAACCTATCATGGAAAAGAACACCCACGAAGTTTAGGGGAAGGAGAAGTGGTTAAGGACGTTTACATTTTATGCTCTATGAAGATAGCACACCCTGAAATAACTATCTAGGGCCAGTGAAGTACTGTCCTCGGGTGAACACTTTAGTGGGGTAAAAGCAGGGAACACCAATAACTGAGTTAAGTAACATCTAAATGCTATACTTTAAAATTGGGTGAAATACACATAACATAAAATTTATCATGTAGATGATTTTAAAGTGTACCGCTCAATGGCATTAATTATATTCCCATTGTTGTGCAGCCAACCACCATCCATCCCCAGAACTCTTTCATTGTCCAGAACTGAAACTCTGTCCCCAGTAAACAATCATTCCCCATTGTCTTCTCCCTGCCGCCCTGGGCAACCACCATTCCATTCTGTCTCTCTGAATGACTGACTACCATTCTGTCTCTATCCATTCTTTCTCTACGAATGAGTCCTCCAGGAACTTGTGGAAGTGGGAATATATTGTCTGTTTTTGACTGGCTTATTTCTCTTAGCATAATGTCCTTGTTGTTCATCCGTGTTGTAGCATGTGTTAGAATTTCCTTCCTTTTAAAGGCTGACTAATATTCCATTTTACGTATATACCCCATTTTGTTTATCCATTCATTCTTCAATGGACCCTTGGTTTGCCTCTACCTTTTGGCTATTATGAATAATGCTGTTATCTGTATGGATATACAAATATCTGCTCAAGTCCCTGCTTTCAGTTTTTTGGGTATATATACCCAGAGGTGAAATTTGTGGATCATATGGTAATTTTATGTTTTGTTCTTTGTTTTTGAGGAAATGTCATTCTGTTTTCCATAGCTGCTGCAGCATTTTGCATCCCTACCAGCAGTGCACAGTTACAATTTTTCCACATCCTGGGCAACACTTGTTATTTTGTATTTGTTCCCTTCCCTCCCCTTCCCTTTCCTTCCTCCCTCTCTCCCTCCCTCCCTCTTTCTCTCTCTCAATAGCCATCAAAGTGTGTGTGAAATTGTATCTCCTCATGATTTTGATTTGCAGTATTCCCCTTCCCTAATGATTATTGATGCCAAGCATCTCTTCTTGGGCTTTGGGGCCATTTTTACATCTTCTTTGGAGAAACGTCTATCCAAATCTATTGCAGATTCTTTAAACTGGGTTGTTTGTTTTGTTGTCAGTGAGTTGTACTAGTTCTTTATATGTTCTGTATCTTAATCCCTTATCAGATACGTGGATTGCAAATATTTTCTCACATTCTGTGGCTTACCTTTTCATCCTATTAATAGTGTCCTTCGATGCACAAGTTTTTAATTTTGATATAGTCTGATTTATCTATTTTTTCTTTAAAATGCAATATATTTTCAAATAAGAATTTAAAAACATGACAAATTGTCCAAATTTTAAGTGTGGACAGGTCAGTCTTACAAATTTTTTGGCCTCAGGGTCCGATATGGCTCAGCCTGGCATTGCTCTGTGCATTTTCTACATTATGCATTGTGAACTATAAGTCCTTTGGGTTCAAACACCTCTATTAAAACAGGTAGACAAATCATGTGGGAAGATTCTACAGGAGGAGTTCTGCATTATGAAGTAAATAGTTTCAGATTAATGTAAGTTTATAATTTTCTTTATTTAGATTGTTTCTATTTCCAGGAGAGGGTAAGAAATGAAATTCAGGCCTGTCTTTGCAGCTTGTTTTCCTTTACCAATGTGATTATTCTGGTTAGATGGGAAAAGGTCTTATTTCTCACTGGGAATCACAACTGGAAAGAGTGCCCAGGGGAGTTGCCCCAGAAGGAGATGCCCCACTGAGGCAGGCAGCAAAGTGCGTCAAAACCCATTTTGTGTATATTGTTGTGTAAAGCATTTTCTAACACAAAGAAATCACGTCTTCCTGTTACACAGGGAAATCACAAATCAAGAAGTCTGCAAATGTTCTAAAAGCTCAAGAAGTTTGAGATATTAATAGGTTTAATAGATTTCTTTCTAAGTGTCAGCATATGGCACGCTCAGATTCCTTTATCTTAACCACTAGTGACTATATGCAGATTTACCTTGCTGAACAGACCATACACATTTCTCATTGTGCTACCACTCTGCACCTCTACTTTTGTCAAATGAAAACAATAAACTAGATTAATGTACATGTTCTTCTTTGTAGTGTTTCCCATTGTCAAACACTGAGTCTTTCTTTTTTAAATGGTTGACTTTGTTTTGAAACTTGTATTTAAGAAGGTATTTTAAAAGAATGAAGTTCATGCTCTTAACACCCTTAGAAATCAATCCTCAAAGACCATTGCACCACTCGTCAATCTAGCAGATGCTGCCATGTAACAACAAGGACCACGAAAGTTGCTTGTAAACTGCTTTGAGTTGGAGCAGTTTACTTTCTCAGCAGATGAGAACAGAAGATTTTTTTAATGAAATGAAGTTCAATTTTATAAAGCTATCTGAATCTTTTTAACTGCCTTCTTTAAACATGCATAGTAAAATCTTTCATGTGAATTTCATGAGCTTCAAGGTCATTTAGGAGAAAATGGTAAGCGTATCAGTGACGGGTAGTCCCTCTTTTTCGTGGCTAAGAGCATATCTACCATACAATACATACCTTCGAGTCACTCTGGTTATTTTTATTTTCGGTGAATTAAAAAGAGAAGAGAGAAAATAATCTATTATTCTCTTAATTGATTTTAATTATATCTGAATATCCAGGATTGTACCAATAATTTTGAGAGATAAATATATAATTAATCCAAGATTTGGAATTTATATCAGAAGAATATTTTAATAAGTATATTAAAGTTATAGGCTTTCACAACCTGTACTTATTTTGTTCTTATAATATATATTGACAGTTTTAATTGAGACTAATGTCCACAGCAGAGAAAAATAGTTGAAAAGCAAGATATTCTTTTAATGCTTTTTTTACTTCTGAAATGCACCCACTTGTAAAGGGCAAGGATCTGAATTTTTACCTAATTACTTTCATATGCTCATCTCAAAAAATGTTGCAATGGCTTAATTATACATGTTAATGTGCAGTAACATAGACTGAAATTCTGTTATGCAGACATGTCAACATATAGAATTTTTAAATACTGGTGAATTTCAGATATAATTTACTGGTGCGAGTTTCTAGAATTTCAATGACTATCGTAGAAAGGGAAGACTCTCTTCAAGTAACTAAATAATTAGTGCTGTCAAGAAATTTGTAAATAGTGTGCTATGTGAGCTTATTAGTTGGTGTATCTTGCTGATAACTGTGACTACTATAGATAATTTTGAAAACCCATTGCTAATAGAAGACAATCTACGCTGAAGAAAACAAAATCACTTTAAGTCAAAATAATGAACGATACCAAAAAATGTATTTTACATTGGGATGGTCTGATGTAATAGGTCTCAATGACAAAAGGACAGCTATGATAAAGTCTTGATTAGCTAGAATGCTCTAGAATAGCTTGTATAATTCATTACATTTTTGATTGAGAGTTAATTGGTAAGGCACTTGTTTCAATAATTCATCAATTTTTCTGCAAATGTATGAGATGCTTCCCACTTCAGTAAATAAAGTATTATAAATCTACTCAGCAGTTTTTAGCTAAATTTATTTTCTAAACATAAATTGAGTTTGCTCTATGTTATAGTATGGTTTCAACATTAGAAATGCAAAAATGAATAATCCCAGCTTCCTAGGATTGGCATCTTATAGTTAGATAACCATCAAAAACATTAAGAATGATTATGCAACATACACTGGCCAAAATGGTTTTACTAAACTTTTTAATCTTCGAAAATCTAATAGGTAAAATAAGATTCATTACATATTAATATTTATTTATTAGAGTATGTTTGGTCTTTTTCATGTTTGAAGGTCCATTTGTAATGCTTATGGGGTGAACTATATTTTCATATCCCTTGCCCATTTTTTAGTTGGGTTGTTGATTTTTTTCTTAGTGATAACTGTCACATAACTGTAACCCCTCCTGCATCCCTCTTATAAGGACCATTGGTAAGCATCAATCCCAGCCAGGTAATCCAGAAAAATCTCCCCATCTCCAGAACCTTAATTTAATCACACATGCAAAGTCCCTTTTGCCATATAAGGAAACATATACAGGGGTTCCTGGGATTAGAATGTGGACATCTTTGGGGGTCATTACGTAGCTTACTACAGGGTACAACAGGCCAACAAAAGAAAATCAGTCACAAGATTTAAAATATATTATCATTGAAATAAGCTCCTAGAGGAGTGAGATAAAAAATTAAATATAGGAACACTTGAGGAAACTCAGGAGCAGTACATATGTACACACTCATATGTTTATACACAAAACATTTTTTCAATTAAGCAATTAAGTAGGATATTGGAGGGAGAGACTATCACATTGGAGACCAAATCCAGGCCCTGGAAGATCAAGGGCAAAAGATACGGTGATGGAAATCCTAAAGGATAATAAAGAGACTGTAGGACAGACCCAGGAAACCCATAATAAAAATGATAGGCATTTCAGAAAGATAGAACAGATGGAAGAAAGGCAATAATTACATAATAGGAGATAATTCATCTGTGATTACAAAAGACCTGCATCGACAGACTGAGAGGGCTCGCTGAGTTCCAGCCTGTACTGATGAGAAAAGGCACATGCTTGGCATATCCTGTAAACCTCCTGAATGATAAGGACGGAGAGAAAAATAACACAAGCACAGGGTGAAAAGTATAGATTCCGTACAAAGGGAAAACAAACTAGCATTTGCGGTTCTCTTATGCAACACTGGAAGCAGGAGGACGGTGAAATAACATCTTTGAACACAGAAAACTGTGTAACCAGAGGGTACCCAGTCAAGATAGCACTCATGTATCAGAGAGAAAGAAATAATTTGTAACCATACAGGAAACCATGGAGTATATCATTCATGTGCCCAATCTGAGGAAGGTACTTGAGAAAAGACTCAACTAAATAAAGAATTGTTCCAAAGCAGAAACTTCAAGACGAGGGGGAAAAGAAAGCAAAGGGAATTGAGAAAACACCCCATTATATATTGCCATGGACATGCGTGTATCATTGAAAATTAACCTAGTAGACAATGAATGATTGTCCAGGAATATGTAACACGATTGTGGAATAAGGGCTTCTCTAACAGAAGGGACATACTCTTCATGAAGTTCTAAGTACTGTACGACCCAGTATAACATAGGAGTTTGGGGAAACATGAGGATGGGTGGAGGAATAAATGCCTTCCAAAGTGGTCATCTGCCAGAAGTGCTTGGTGGAGAATGCAGAGGAGCAGTAAAAATGCTCAGAGAGCCTTCTTTTATTGGGACAGGTGCAAGTATGGACAAGACAGAGAATCTTGGCAGAAGAAATAAATAGCATCATGTTTTCAAATACGCTGAATCGTATGGGTCTTAAGGTGCAAGTATGGACAGAAAAAATAAATGACAATTAGAAGGAATAGAAAAGTAGGACTGTAAATTAACGAGGGAAAATTTGGAGTTATTGGCAGCTGTATCAAGCCAGCAAACATTAAGAGAGCAATAGATGAAATTAGCTTGCTGGTCTCATCCTTGGAAACCCCATGTCTCAACCTTTGGACTGCTTTTATTCTTCATCCACAGTGTGCCCTTAATGATATAAACTACACTCAAGGCTTCAAATACTATTTATATGCTAATTATTCCCAAAGAAGTATCTCAGCCTGGGAATTTCCCTCCATCTACACACTATATATCCAGCTACCTACTTGATCACCCCACTAAGATATTTAAAAGATATCCCAACCTTACCATGTTCAAAAGTCAACTTATAATCTGTTCCCCACATACACAGACACACTGCAAATTCGATATCTTCACTGCTACCCAACTGTGTCTCACCACTTCTCTGCTTCCAAGGTCCCACCACCTTCACCTCTTGCCCTGAATATTGTCTAATGTCATAGTTTCTTAATGATGCCCCCATTGCCACCTTTGACCCATGTCTCTCTTTTTAACAGCAGCTTTATTGAGATATAATTCACATACGATAAAATTTATGCTATTAAAGTATACAATTCAGTACGTTTTAGTATCTTCAGAGCTGTGCAACCATCCCCACGATTTAATTTCATAACATTTTATCATCCCAAAGGAAACCCTGTACCTTGTGGAAATCACTCCTCATTCTCTCCCATCTCCCTCCAGCCTGTGGCAAGCCCTAAGCTAGTTTCTGTCTCTGTGGACTTGCCAATTCTGGATATTTCATATACACAAAATCATATAACATGGTCTTTTGCGACTGGTTTCTTTCAATTCACATGTTTTCAGGGTTCATCCATGTTGTAGCATGTGTGAGTACCCCATTCCTTTTCATGGCTAAATGATAACTCAGCACATGGGCATGCCACATTTTGTTTATCCATTAGTCAGACAATGGACATCTGTGTGGATTCTACAGTCTGGCTGAATAATGCTATTATAAGCACTCCTGTGTAGGTTTTTGTGTGGATGTCTGTTTTCAGTTCTCTTGGATGTAAACGTAGGAATAGAATTTCTAAGTCATATGGTAACTCTATGTTTAATATTTTGAGGAACTGCTAAATTGTTTTCAAAGTGGCTGCAATATTTTACAATCCCACCAGCAAGATATGAGGGTTCCAGTTTCTTTACATCCTCATCAACATTTGTTAGTGTCCACCTTTTTTATTTTAACCATCCTGGTGGGCATGAAGTCATATCTCATTGTGGTTTTGATTTGCGTGTCCATAAGGACCAATGATGTTGATCATCTTGTCGGGTGCTTATTGGCCATTAGTATGTCTTCTTTAGAGAAATAGCTATCCAAATTATTTGTCTTTTTATTAATTAGGTTGTCTTTTTATTGTTGAGTTGTAAAACTTCCTTTTTCCAAATTTATTGAGATATAATTGACAAATAAAATTGTGTAAGTTTAAGGCATACCACCTGAAGATTTGATACATTTATGTATTGTGAAATGATTGCCACGGTAAGATTAGTTCACACATCCATCACATCACATTGTTACTTATTTTGTCATTTGCATCAGATATATTTCAGGTGAACCCAGAACAGTCACAACACAAGAATACCTGGCAGGGTGGGTTTCTGGGAATAATTTAGTATTTAAAAAAATATGACCAACAAAGCAGTAATATTCTAGAAATCTATCTAAACAATCAAACTCGGGTTCGATACACAAGTAAGTCATGGGCCTCATTTCTACCTTGCTGTGCTACTGAAAACCCTGGATGTAAAATACCAGTTTGTTAATTAATTCTGTGAGCAGTAATGTGATTGAAAACAAGTCTAAATAGCTGTAACAGTGACCACAATGACATAAAATAAATTTAATCCATCTAGGCCAGTATCTGTTTATAGGTTTATTTATCCCCAGTGATGGATTTCCTAGAATAGTGTAGTGACACATGGTTTGTCCCCAATGAATATTTGTTGACGGGATGAATGAATGAAAAAATGAGAAATAAAAGGGTAAGGCGGAGCCGTTCAAAAGAAACACATAGAGGAATTTAATGTTATATGAGGACAAATGGCAACATAATGATGAATGGATTGTAAATATGAACATACCAAACAACAGAGGACATAAGTACATAGATCATTAAGCAAAGGTGGTTAGAAATGTAAAGAGAACATAATAAATTTAAGAATGCAATTTTAATAAAATGGTCAATGTACTACTCAAGTATGAAGTAAAAGATAGTATAGGACTAGCAATTACTATTTGCCCAATTAAAGATGTGTTGATTTGTCTGCAAGTGAAAATCAACACACATAGAATCTGTCTACATTGTCTTCAAAATTTTTCATCTTAAAATTTTCTTCCACATTCTTCACATTTTACCTTTATCTTCATAACTCAAATGGAATTAAATGTTGCCTGAACCTTCATTTTAATTTTTAGCTAATATAAGTTCCCACTAATTTAAATTCATAATTTTTTATTTATAGTTCATAAGTGTCAAATAATGCTTGCAACTTAATAAATTTTTAATTTTTCTTTACAATTTTATGTGAAGACCTGTGCTCTGGTGAAGATGGAATCAAGAAGAATGGGTTTATTCTACCACCTGAAACAATAAAAAAACAAAACCCCTAAATATACGAAATAATGGTGACTGCCTAGAATCAGACAATGAAAGACAGTTATCCCTGGAAACAGGACACAGACGAGGTGATCCTTACAAGTACCCCTGCTTACTTCTTTGCGAAACCTTCCAGGCCGTGAGGCAGGAAGGGAGAACCCAGGCAGAGCCAGGTGGAGTCTCTGAGTTGAGAAGATAGGGCTAGAGTTGGCAGAACAGAGTGCCAGAGAGAAGAGAGCTTCACACAAAGAAAGCCCTGGAGATCTGCAAAGGGTCCCCCTCAAGCTGAGTACTGAGCAACACAGACATGTTAGAAAACTACCTGAGCCTGGGTAAGGAACCAGCTAGAAAACTCCAAATGAACAGAGTATCAGATGCTCAGAATGGGCTGGGAACAGTGCTAGTTCCAGCAGCTTGACTAGACAATCTTCTAATTCACAGGGTATTACGTAGAATTCTCAGACAGATATCAGCCCAGAAGTGGGTAAAACTGACCTTAGAAAAAGTGCTGATTTGATCCCATGTAATAAAGCTTAAAAGCAAGACTTAAACTGATTAAACTGATTCCAAGAATCATAACTATATCCCGGGACAAAACTCACGATTACTTACTGGAATACAAAACATACAATTCATAATGTCTGGCATCTAACTAAATTTTACCGAACATGTAAAAAAATAAATAGGACTATATAACCCATAGTGAAGAAAAATAATGAATAAATCAAATTGGCACAGACGTTAGGATTAGCAGAAAATAACATAAAAGTTATTATAACTTTATTCCATATGTTTAAAAGATAAAGGTATGGAAGATGTTAAAAAAAAGACCTAAACTGAAATTCTAGAGGTGAAAATTATACTGTCTGAGATGAAAAATACCCTTGATTGGATTAATAACCAATTAGATATTTCAGAAGAAAAGATGCATGAACTTAATGACATAGCAATGGAAACTACCCAAAATAAAATACAGAGAGTAAACAGAATAAAAGGTAAATGAAATAGCATCAGAGAGACATGGGACACCTTCAGATGGTCTAATGTAATAGCGCCAGAGAGACGTGGGACACCTTCAGATGGTCTAATGAAAATACAGAGATGTAAACAGAATAAAAGGTAAATGAAATAGCGTCAGAGAGGCGTGGGACACCTTCAGATGGTCTAATGAAAATACAGAGATGTAAACAGAATAAAAGGTAAATGAAATAGCGTCAGAGAGGCGTGGGACACCTTCAGATGGTCTAATGAAAATACAGAGATGTAAACAGAATAAAAGGTAAATGAAATAGCGTCAGAGAGGCGTGGGACACCTTCAGATGGTCTAATGAAAATACAGAGATGTAAACAGAATAAAAGGTAAATGAAATAGCGTCAGAGAGACGTGGGACACCGCCAGATGGTCTAATGTACTTGTAGTATGCACACAATTGGTGTTTCCTGCAGTAAGAAGGGAAAAGGTGTGACAAAAAGTTTTTGAAGAAATAATGGCTGAAATTTTTGTCAATTTGATGAAAACTATTATAAACTCATAGATTCAAGATGCTTAGTATCTTTAAGAAAATTAGATCTAGGCCATAATAATCACATTGCTCAAAGCTTGTGATAAAGAGAAAAATGATCTTTGAAGATAAGGATGAAGGTAGATTTCCTGTAGAAAACAATGTTAACAAGAAGACAGTGGAACAATATCTAAATTCTTAAAATAGAAAAAAAATGTCTATATCGAGTGAAAATTTTATACCAAGTTAGAATGCCATTCAAAAGGCTGATTTGAAACATATACTAAAAAAAAAATCCTTCAACAGCAGACTCGCAAGAAAAAATAAGATAGTTCTTCAGGCAGGTTAGAAACTAGGATCATATAAAAGCACCAAAAGCAGTAGAAATGGGAACTGCATGGGTAGATATATCATGTATTTCCCATATTTTAAACTCTTTAGAAGACAACTAACTTTTAAAACAATGCTAATAATAATACATTTGGGATTCATGTATTATATATGTATAACATATATAACATATACATAATTATATATGTATTCATGTATTATATATGTATAACATATATAAGTGAAATATATTACATCAATAACATAAATGCCAGGAAAGAACATAGAAGAACACTATTTTAAGGTTTTTGTGTTGTACACATATTGGTATAGTATCATTTGAAAGCAGACTAAAAAGTTGAAGCTTTATACTATAAATCCCAAAGGAACAAGTAACAGTAAAGTGACCACTAAACTTATAAAGAAAAAAAATCAGTGAAAAAGAGCCAACAAAGGAAATAAGTGGAATAATAAAAAATACTCTTAAGGAAGGTGGAAAAACTGGAACAAATAATAAACAACAAGATATAGACTTAGACTGAATCATGTTACATGCAGATGGCCTAAACACCACAGTTAAAAAATACAGATAGTTAGACTGTATAAAACCAAATACTGGGTTGGAAGTCTCAGTATTTTAATATGTAAATTATCACCAAATTGATTTATAGATTCAACATAATCCCAATCAAAATACCAGCAGTTTTTTCTGTAGAAATTGGTAACCTTGTCAATGATGGAATTGCCAAGGAATGAAAAAGC
This sequence comes from Neophocaena asiaeorientalis asiaeorientalis, assembly GCF_003031525.2. Taxonomy (NCBI): domain Eukaryota; kingdom Metazoa; phylum Chordata; class Mammalia; order Artiodactyla; family Phocoenidae; genus Neophocaena; species Neophocaena asiaeorientalis. The sequence continues at coordinate 3,384,276 of NW_020173204.1, read as the reverse complement.
CAAAACAGCTTTGGGGGGAAGAAAAGAATAAGAAAAGAAAACCAGTGTTGGAAGGTGTTATGGACTGTGTTCTGAATTGTGTCTCCTCAAAATTCATGTTGAAGCTCTAACCTCAATGTGATTATTTTAAAAGATTTGGCCTCTAAGGAAGTAATTGAGGCTCACCGAGGTCATAATGAGGGGCCCTAATAAAATAGGACTAAATCACTATAAGAAGAGGGAGAAGTACCCACAGAGAAAAGGCCATTTGAAGAGACAGCAAGAGAACGGCTGCATGCTAACCAAGGGAACAGGCCGTAAGAGAAGCCAACCCTGCTGACACCTTAATCCTGGACTTCCAACCACCACATCTGTGAAAAAATAAATATCTGTAGCTTAAGCCACCCAGTGTGTAGTATTTTGTTATGGCAGCCCTAGCAGCCAAATATAGGATAACCCGCATGTTTTCAAGATTTTTTATAAAGCTACAGTCATCAAGGCAGAATGATATTGGTCTAAGGATAAGCAAATTGGTCATTAGAACATAATAGAGAATACGGGAATAGACCTGAACGTAGCAGGCAGCTAATTTATTACAAAGGTACAAAGGCAAATAAGTTGAGAAAGGAGATGCTTTTCAACATATGGTACTAGAACAATTAGATAGCCATATGCAGAAAAAGTGAACTTTCATCCATACCTCACACTATATACAAAAATTAGCTCGAAATGTATCATAGACATAAACATGAAACTTAAAACTATAAAACATCTAAAAGATATTCATTTGTGATAGTTCAAACTAGGCACAAACCAAATGTCTGTAAACACTTGGTGGATGGATAAGCTGTGGGATATCTGTGCAGTGCTCCACAACTCAGCAATAAAAAGGAAACTGACCATTAATAAACGGGAAAACATGGATTAAGCTCAAAACGATATTGATGAGTGGGAGAAGCAAGGCCAAAAAACTGTCATACTGTATAATTCCATTTTATAAATCCTAAAGAGACATAAACTACTCTATAAGGTCAGAAAGCAAATGAATGGTTGCCTAGGCAGGGCAATAGGGGAGGAGGGCCGTGAGGTGGGGATTAGAAAGAGACATCAGAAAACTTTCTAAGGTGTTGAATATGATATATTCACTGTCTTGATTGAGACATAATATTCGCTACTAATAAGAGAGTGAAACAAATTATTACAATAAGCACAACATTCTATATTGATTCCAACATCTAGGAAAGTATCATCAGATAACATAGGTTTAAGGAGGCCGGCAGGTCCCCTTGGAGGGGCGCAGGGTGGCTGTAACAAAGCTTTGGGCTACAGACCATGTCAAACAACTAAGAAGTAGTCCCACCCCGAGGTTCTTCATGACATTTTCTACTAGAGAATGGACTTGAGGATATGGGGAGCGGGAAGGGTAAGCTGGGACAAAGCGAGAGAGAGGCATGGACATATATACACTACTAAACGTAAGGTAGAGAGCTAGTGGGAAGCAGCGGCATGGCAAAGGGAGATGGCTCGGTGCTTTGTGACCACCTAGAGGGTTGGGATAGGGAGGGTGGGAGGGAGGGAGACGCAAGAGGGAAGAGATATGGGAACATATGTGTATGTATAACTGATTCACTTTGTTATAAAGCAGAAACTAACACACCATTGTAAAGCAATTATACTCCAATAAAGATGTAAAAAATAAAATAAATAAAATAAAAGAAGTAGTCCCGTGACCTAGTCTTCTGCCTATTGTTCATCACATTGACATTGCAAAACAGTTACATCAGCATTGCATAAAAGCAACAGTGTAAACAAAATAGGGAAGAGAATTGGGCCGTCAATAAATAAATTCCTAAGAAGCTTCTTGAAAATTTTCTAGCACATGGTAGGCATTCAATGAATATTTTGAAATGGATAAAGGAAGCATGCTAGCACTGAAGCTTCACTTTCTTTAGGACCAGAAGGAAGAACAGCGAGGAAAACTTTCTGGAGGCCAGAGAGAAACAATGCTATATGCATAGCTAAATCCCTACTTAAAACTGTGCATTATAGCTGGATACCAGAGACACGTTAAAAAGAAATCGGAGACTAGGTTGTCTCATTTTGAGCAAAACATCCAAAAGTAAATGTAGTTTGAAAATTGCAGCCAAATCTACATAATTACTTGCTCTTAAGAATTCAGCTGTATTTGAGTATATTTTTGTAAATTTCCTTGTAACTGCTACAGACCGCATAGCGGTTCTCATTTTTTCTGTATCAAGATCAGTAAAGCAGAGAATCACTGCTTGGCTTTCTGCTGCATAGCTTTCATTTCATTTTAAGATTTCAACTGAAAAGGCAAAAAAATGATGTTAAAAGCAAATTTTAGATTTTCACTCATTTACTCTCCTTCCAAGCATCACCATGATTCAAGTTGTACTTCATCATTCAATGATCATCCGTTCATTTAAAATATTTATTGAGCACCTACCAAGAAACACTGCTGTCCTAGTTAATGAAGATACATGTAGTAACAAAGACATAGATCCTTCCCCACGGAGTGTACAGTCTGGCAGGAAAATCTGAAAACTACAGGGTAGTACAGGGTGTCAGTCAGGAAAGGTAAAGAAAGAGAGGGTTAGAAAACACTTTTTCAGAAAGTATTATTTCCAACTAAGATCTGAACAGGAGAAGGACGTCACTAACAAAGGAAGAAAATCAAGTTAACAAGACAAACGTGACTGATCAAGTGAAGCATATTTAATGAACTGTCATAGTAAGACATGGCTCATAGAAACAGAGAGGTGATTCCACGGCACAGAGTTCCTTCTTAATTTCAATACATACTTTTAAGTCCCAGAAACTGTTTAGAATATGTGTTCTATTCAGTAATACAGATTATGATAATTTCATTAGAGTGACTAGAGATATTACAGATTCTAGAAAGATCTTTCCCTTTGATTTAATATTAAATGTGTTGCATGTGTTACACTTACCCAAATCCAATGCATAAAACTGACAACATACTGGTATGTGACCTGAAATGAATTCAGTAGAATACCATGCTTGCAAGATCTTTATTTCCTGGTTATAAATTTTTTTATGTAGTGAGCAAAAAGTATGTTATTACTTTGCCACAATTAAAAACTTTCTGTAAGTTGTACTGTGGTAGACGGCTATGTTCCTAGAAATACACAAAGTTATAGAATAAACGTGACACAGATTTATGGGGAGCTTGTCTTACTCTATAACAGGCAGTTCAAAGTATTTTATATTAAAATAAATGCAACTGTATTATGGGGTAGAATGTGAAATTTGTATGATCGTTTAAGAACATGAACATTGAAAGAGAGTTTATATGTACAGTGGACAATTTAAAATTATACTTCCATGCCTTTTTATTCTTCTCTCTCATAAGAGCTGTAATTGGTACATTAGTGAAAAATTTTATAACAGAAATTGATTATTTTAACTCATCTCTTATTCACTCATTTGGTAGTTGACTGATTACGCAGTAAATCCTTTTCCATATGTGAAAATGCACAGATTCATGGATTTCCATGAGGCAGATCTGAATCTTCTTCAAAGTAATTATCAAACTCAAACTACTGATTCTTTTGGAAAACACTTATTGTATATGGTAAATTATTTTTGCTATATTTCCAGGGAAGAAATATAAATATTCAACAATTATTCCTGATGGATTATCTCAAGAATGTTTGTGGAGGCTTGCAGCCTGCTTAGGTATAATGCTCTCCCAGAAGAATGAAAATGTTACTAAAAATATTATTTAGTTTATATTCTTTCATTAGCAAGTATATCAGATTAAACTTCACAGGATAAAAGATGTATTTTAGCGTTATTTGCTATCAATAATAAATATAGATTAATAGAAAATTCATAAACATAAAAATAAATAATTCTACATCTTCCTGAATAGCTCATCCTAATTTCTCATCTACTATAATTCAAATAGACTTTGCCCCATAATTTTAGAGTGCATCTTAAGATAAAGTCATAGTTGTTAAATATGTGACAGTGTTATTTCCCCAGATTGACTACAGACTCGTCAAGGAGCTGTTCACTTCGTGCGGTGAACCAAACATCATTCCTGATGGGTCTGCCCTGTTTGGGGTCCTGCTACCGTGGGTTGTTATAGTCTTCCATTAACTTTGACTACCGGAAGCTTTGGAGAGACCTCTTTGGATGCCTGAATGGTCTTCTCTGCCCTGGTTGTAGCCATATTTCTCCTGGGTAAATCAGGATCCATCACACCTCCCAGTGCAGTAACACCTTAACATGCCTGGTGGTTCAGTGGTAGTAGCAACCCACCGTGTTCACCGGCAGACGGCAAGCTTACAGTACAAAGGTACCGTTGTTGTGAGTACAGACTAAACCCTCTTCCCTTGCGAACTAGGGGAGAACAAAGCTACAGAAGGAGAAGCAAAAGTTTTAAAACGGATTATGAGGAATAATAGTCAGAGGAGTCATCCCCACTTTATCAATGGACACACATGTTCTTATTTTAGAGAAACTGCATCTTATTTGGGACTTTGGTTCAGAACATACACCACATCCAGCACAACTGCTCACTTCAGAGCCTGTTGTCTCCCGGCTGGTGCCATAATATTGTCTTCCACAGACTGCTCCAAAAGTCTATAATGCTGGCAGATCTGTGTGAAGTGGTGTGAGATAAAGTCAGTGAATTCTGTGGAGTATAATTAATTTTTATTTCTATAAAATGAGTTGCTTGGTTAATATTTTATATGATACCAATAATGTGAGTAAGGCATTATATCTATTTATCTACCTATCTATGATAGCATTGACATAGAAATTTCCAGTAGGAAAAGAAAATGCACATAGAGAATATGTGTCTATTTCAATGAGGACGAATTGGTACCTCCCCAGCAAAGTGATTTTATAGGACCCCTCCCCTCCCCTGGGCAGGGGCGTATATAGGAAGCTCAACATTGACATATACTGTTTGTAGACTAGGCATTAAGCAGTAGCGGTAGCCAGAATAGCTTTGGCCAGGGGTAATCCTTGTTATCTCATCCTTTCTATCATGACTACACTGTGCATGAATCTGGGATGGCTGGAGAAATGGCTGACACAGCTCCAAAGGATGGGTCATCTTTTCCCCCTGCTTATGGAGAACCTCTTCTTCAGTGGACCCTTTGATGAACATGTAATTGTATACAGATGTCTTACACACTGTCTCCATTCTTAGGAGTCCTTCCATACACTCTCCCCTACATACCCTAGTCCCCAGTACTCAGGTCATGTTCTTTTTAAGTCTTTGTTATCTGGCAAACCTATGAGCTACTGCTTATAAATTAGCATAGATCCGTATCTCTGGTCATTTCCGCATCCTGGCAAAACAGATCAGTAGATGCACTGATCAAGATTATCATCACTAGTAGGATTTCCATCAGTAAATTCCCAAAAGCAGAGGTAAAAAAGAGGAAAATGAATGATTACATTAGAGATCTTAACACACCTCTCTAAATAATAGAAGAACCTGACCAAAAAAAATTCAGTAATGTAGAATTTGAACAACACAATTAACCAACTCACCTAATTGATATTCAAAGAACATGACTTCCTACAGCTGCAGAATATGCATTCTCTACAAGTGCACAGAGAATATTCATGTAAATTAGATCATATCTTGCTGTGAAGAAAATTCTCCAGAAGTTCAATTGATTAAAATCATGCTATCAAAAACTTAGAGAGTTAAACTATAAATCAATAACAGAGAGATAAATAGAAAACCCCAATATTTAGAAATTAAACAACACATTTCATCACAAACATGGTTAAAAGAAGAAAATACAAAATGAGCTATTAGAAAATATTTTGAACTTAATGATAATGAAAATACAGCATATCAAAATTGTGCAGTGCACCTAAAGTTGTTTATAGCTTTGTATACACATAACAGAAAAAAATTAAAACAGTGATATAAGCTATCAGTTCAAGAAATTAGAAAAAAGAACAGAAAATGAAACTCAAAGTATAAAGAAAGAAATAAAATGATAAAGGCAGAAGTCAATTATATAAAATGCAATGTAGGAACCAGGACACATGAAAAGTTAATGTAACGTGGTATCCTGGATGGGATCTTGGAACAGAAAAAAAAAACACTAGGTAGACACTAAGGAAATTTGAATAACTACTGATACTATGGTTAGTTAATAATAATGTATCAATACTGGCCCATTAATTGTAACATATGTACCGTACTACTGAAAAAGGTCAATAATAAGGGAAACTTGTTGAGGAGGTTTATGGGAACTCTCCATACTCTCTTATGTAAATCTAATTTTTCTGTAAATTTAATACTGTTCTAAACAATAAAGTCTTAAATAACTCTACAGAACAAAAAAGCAAAGGTGCAATAGAGAAAAATCAGAAAGGCCAAATATTGGTTGTTTTAAAAGATTATAAATTTGGTAAAGTCACTATGAAGACTTTATAAGAAACACAAAAGAAAAAAACATACTTATCAATATCACTAATGAAAAGGTACATCAATATAGGTACTGCAGTTAGTAAAAGTTAAAAAAAATATAATAATTTTAGGATAATACATTTGAAAATTTAAATTAAATGGACAAATTCATTGAAAAGCAAAAGAAAAAAAAACTCAAAAAAGACATAGAAATTCTATACAGACCATAGCTACTTCAGAAATTGACTCTGTCATTAAAAATTTCCCAAATATATAAAACTCCTAGTAGTTTCAGTGGGAATTCTTAACATTGATGAAATAAATAATACTAATCTCACACAAATTGATTTAGAGACTAGAAATTAAGGAATCAATGTCCAACTCATGTTATGAAGTTTACATAACCTTGATACAAACCTAACAAGGACATTAAATGACTTTAATAAGGACTTTAAATAAAATATAGACTCTGTTTCTCCTATTAAAATTATGCAAAAATCTTGAATACAATATTATTAATTTAAATACAGTGATTTGTAAAAAAGGATAACACATCATGATGTGCTGAGGGTTTACCCTGGAATTGCAATATCTCACTCAAAATAAATAAACAAATAAATTTCATCCCTATCAAAATAAGGGGGAAAATACATTTTAAAAGATGCAGAAAGGGCACTGCTAATTTTAAAAACCATATGCTTAAAGAACAGACAAATAAAACACTCAGCAAACTAAATTAGAGGAGGACTCCCTTAATCTGATAAGAAGCACCTATTTAAAACCATTACAATTATTACTGATACTAATGGGGGCATATTGAATATTTTACCCTTCAGTTGAGGAGTGAAGTAAGAATTCAGACTTTTACCACTTTTATTTAATATTGCTCTGGAGGTCCTTGCCATGAAAAATAAAAAGTAAACAAAAAATGTTATAGGTCTTAAAAAAATTGCCATTATTCACAGGAAATATGTATAGAATGAAAATAATTTTAAAAAATAAGTATTAAGATCAGCAGTGTCTCTGGATACAATATTACTATACAAAACTTAGTCATACTTTGATGAACAATTATCAAGCAAAGAGAAAATGAAATTTGAATATATATATTTCAAATAAATTTGAAAATATATTTTTATGAGTTATATGAGAATTATGAGCAGTTAATATATGAAAATAAACTGCAAACTGCAAAAAAATTCCTGAGAGGAATTTTTAAACATATAAATAAATGAAGGGTTATAATATGATCATGGATAGGAAGAATCAATATTGTTAAACATCAATTTTCTCCAAGATGGAGAACTTCTACTACTGGATATGAAGATTTAGTAGAAAGTTAGTATTAGCAAAATGATAGATAAATGGTCCAGTGGAAGAGAATAGTGAATCCAAAGTGACCTAATTTATGGAGTTATCTGATTTACAACAATGACAACACTCTAATTCAATGAGGGAATTATGGTCTTTTCAATAAATGATATGGGTAATTTGGAAGCTATCCAATTGAAAAAAAGTGAAAGTAGACCCATCAGTCACAACATACATACAATTAGTTCTAATCATAGACCTAGCTGTGAAATCTGAAGCAATAAATTTTCTAGAGTAAATTTAGGAGAATATCTGTGTGTTATTTTAATAGACTAAGATTCTTAAAAAGAAGCAAAAAGAATCATGAAAGTGATAATGATAATCCTTATGATTAAGAATCTCAGTTCATTGAAAGAAACTTTTAAGAGGTTAAAAGACTAGTTGCATACTAGAAGATGTTTTCAATACGTACATTTTTAAAAAGATGAATATACTATAACTACAAATAAAAAGATAGACACCACAATTTACAAAAAATGAAAGGGGGGGCATATTTCTTGAGAAAATTCAGTACAGGAAAAGATATCCAAATAACTGTAAGCGTAAAAAAGACAGTAACCATCAATTCTAATTAAAGAAATGCTAATTAAAATCACAATAGATATCACTTCATTTCCACCAGAACAGTTACAATTAAGAGACATGAAAACCACAAAGAATAAATGAGGATTGGAGAAACTTGTTATCTTTACAGACAATGCTGGTGGGTGTTTAAATTTGTCTAACAGTTTTGTCAACATTTTAGCAGTAGCCATTAAAAATAAATACACAGTATACCTCTGCTATCACTTAGTACAGAAAGATGCAAACAATAATATTCATACCCAAACAATGAAAAAGAGCTCAATTGTCTACAAAGTGTAACTTTTCTTGATCCCATTAGAGAATTTAAGTTGCAAGGCAACCAAGTAATCTGAAATCCAAAGAGAGGCTTTAAAATAACTGCAATATGTTAAAAGATTTAATGGAAAATGTCCACACCTTGTATGAAAAGATGAGGATTATGAGCGGAAAGCTGGAAAAGTAAGCAAGGGTCAAATGGAAGAGTTAGAAATAAAACGATATCAGAAACTGAGTTTCTTCAGTTAAAAAACATATCAGCAATGCTGATGATAGGTTGTGAGAAGTTATCCAGACTAATGGACAAAGAAAAGGAAAAGAATGGGAAAAAAATGAACAGACCAGCCTAGAGCTGTGGAACAATATCAGATGGTCTAATGTACATGGAAGTGTAGTCCCAGAAGGTGTAGAGAGAGAGTGGAGCAGAAGAAATATTAGAAGAGAAAATGGCTGAAAATTTCCCGGAAGTAATGAAAGAAATCAGATAACAGATTCTAAAGACTCAAAGAATCCCAAGGAAAATAAATACCAATACCCCCCACACACACACACATATACACACACACACACATACCCCTAGACACACCAAAGATAAATTGAAATTTTTGAACACGCTCAGAAAATGACCCATGTTACACAGAAGAACAAAGAGAATTAAGCAGTCCCAATAATCCCACTCGTGGTGATGCACTTAGCAGAAACCCAGTGTTAAGAGAGGCAATCTTTTATTTGTAGGAGTTCATATATTTTGTGTGTATTGTTTCTTTAAAAAAATTATGCACTGAAAATATTTTTTAGTCTGCAACTAATTTTTTTTCTTTCTTTCTTTTTTCTTTTTTTTTTTTTTT
>NW_020173204.1:3225567-3374749 GCF_003031525.2 Neophocaena asiaeorientalis asiaeorientalis | reverse complement strand
TTTTTTTTTTTTTTTTTTTTTTTTTTTTTTTTTTTGGCTTGCAGGATCTTGGTCCCCAGACACCAGGGATTGAACCTGGGCCCCCTGCAATGCACTGGAAGCTCAGAGTCCTAACCACTGGACAGCCAGAGAATTCCCTACAATCAAGCTTTTAACCTTCTTAAAAGTCTCTTTCAATGAGCAGAGATTTTTAATCTTAAGGAAACTCTCCTGTTTATCATACTAAATTTCAATGAGGTGGCACTTAAGATTTGTATATCACTAGCTTAAAACTGCATAAAAATGAAATAAATGTGAAAGAAAAAAAATGCTGAATAAAAATTGAGATCTTAACAGAAAGAAAATGAAAACAAGAAAAAATAATGTATACTCTTAAATTCTAATTACAGTCTCAACAGTGTTGTAATTTGCTAAAATAAACTTTTGAGTTTATGTTGAAGAATAAATATCTATATTAGCAATGTAGTTTATGCAAACAGAAGACTGGTGAAGAGACCTCCCTTATGACATATTAAAAACAATATAAAGCCACTATAATCAAGTTAGTATGCTATTGGAACAGACTTAGAAAAAGATAAGTAGAGAGAACAGATTTCAGAAATAGACTGCAGAGTATATAAACTTTCAATACATGAAAAGGAAGATATTTCAATTCAACAGGAAAATATTGTGTAGTTTAAAAACTGTGGCTGACACAAATTATTGTCCATTTAAAATAAATTTATGTAGAACTGTACCTCACACCATATACAAAAATATATTTCAGGGCTTCCCTGGTGGCACAGTGGTTGAGAGTTCGCCTGCCGATGCAGGGGACACGGGTTCATGCCCCGGTCTGGGAAGATCCCACATGCCGCGGAGCGGCTGGGCCCGTGAGCCATGGCCGCTGAGCCTGCGCTCCGCAACAGAAGAGGCCACAACAGTGAGAGGCCCGCATACCGTTAAAGATTATAATGTAAAAATAAAAAGTGTTGGAAGATTTTAGGAGACCAAAGAAATAAACTAGAAAGTAGGAACTTTCTGAAAGTATGACAGGAAAATTATTGGATTACAATGAAAACTATAGAAATATTTGTTATATAAAACATATAGGGTAAGATAACCAAAAGACAAAGTATAGACTGGGAAAATATTTACAATGCATATAATTTACATATCATATGTATAGTATTTATGTTCTCTCTCATATGTATTAGGGCTACCCTGCTTCATGATTCCAGCTTGTATAAATTACATTGTGGTTTTTGTAAATACTTCGAGACTAAAATGTGAAGGGAGGTACAGTTGGGCTCCCAGGAGTTGTTCGTTACAGCAGCCTTAGTAGAAAGAGTTTCTACATGTTTATATGTGAAAAAAGACCCAGCAAAAAAGTTTGCAAATGGTCTTTAGTAGACAGCTTACAGAAACGATGATCAAATAGCCACAAACACATAAATATATATCGGATATCACAAGAAAAGTGGTAAATTAAATTGTAAATTTTACTCATAACTGAAAAGAACAAGGTAATTCTGCACAGATTATCAGAAATAAAATAATAGTGCTGGCACTAATAGGGATAATGAATAAACAGAGATGCACACATAACTGGTGTAAAGGTGAACGTATATAGCTTTTTTTGAAAAAAAACTGGCAATGTCTATTTACACTGAAAACAAATACCTCTGTGACCCATTAATAAGACTCCAGGAAATACACAGATTTACCAACTATTATTTATTTATATGGTAAACATTTGAAGGGAGAGGTTACTAAAATGAATGCTATGATGAACCTCATTGTAATGAGGATGAACCTCACTGTAACGAGAATAAACCTGCAAATGAACTAAAGCACTAGTAGGGACCCTGATGACAAAATCATGGAACATCCCCCATGGATGTGTGAGGCAGTCACAAGGATCAACTGATGTACATCGGGTGCCTTAAAGAGATCTCATGACATAACTGTAAGTTATGACATAACTGTAAGAGAAAAATCAAGTTGCAGGAAGATGTATATGATATAAGCCCAAGGTCATAAACAGATAAGGAAAATACAAACATAAAAATTCTACTTGATTGTGTGAACAATAAGAGCAAGTGGATCAGTGGAGAGAGCAAAGCAAAACCCAAAATACAAAGACTATGATTAAAAAAATATCCCAGGGCTTCCCTGGTGGTGCAGTGGTTGAGAGTCCGCCTGCCGATGCAGGGGACACGGGTTCGTGCCCCGGTCCGGGAGGATCCCACATGTCGCGGAGCGGCTGGGCCCGTGAGCCATGGCCGCTGAGCCTGCGCATCCGGAGCCTGTGCTCCGCAACGGGAGAGGCCACAACAGTGAGAGGCCCGCGTACAGCAAAAAAAAAAAAAAAAAAAATCCCAGACTATAACAAAAATACTACAACAAAACAACTATTCAGTATAAAACCAATGATCGTATTTATGTAAAAATAATATACGTGCGTATATGTATTTCTCTATCCATCTGTCTTGCCAAGAGGTTATTGTTAGTCGTCTTCAGTAATTGAAAACTTCAAGTGCTTTTGACTTTCCTCTTACATTTTGCTATATTTTTTGAAGAATTTATGATGAACATGAATTATTTATCTAATCAGAAAGAAACGAGTAAACATTTTTTTATTTAAAAAAGGAAAAGTGTAGCCCATGTGTAATCTGCAAATTTATGACTCAGAATAAGTGAATGATTGTAATACCTCACCACTATGATTTGTCACAAGCAGAGAGCTTCATGCACGGGTAATTCTCTATCTACAACCACCGAGCTGTCTTTCCTCTTGAAAGAGTCCTTGTCATAGCAATTCCCCCTGACATACCTTGGAGCCACTGCCCACCTGATTAGCTGGTATTGTGCCACGTGTAATAAATGATACCGCTCTGCGAAGCTTCTACTTCTACATTTGCTGCTCTTTCCTTGGTTTCACTGAATGCAGTTGCTCTTCCTAGCGACTTCCAGACCCGTGCCCTCCTTCAGGCAGTGAACAAGTTATTCTTTAAGTAGTTCGGTACAATGTGATGTTCTGTGATTATGAAAATGTTCTCTATCTGTTCTGGCAATAAAGTAGAATCTAGCCACATGTGTGTATTGAGTGCTTGAAATGTGGTTACTGCAATCAAGGAACCTACTTCTAAGATCTTATTTAATTTTGATTTATTTATATTTAAATACTCACATATGGCCAGTGGATACCATATTTGACAGTGTGGCTTTAGAGTGATTCCTTCTAATGGGTGAGAAATAATGTGGGTTTATTCCCCTTTACACCACATTTCTCACTCTCCCTGAACACGCAGGCCTTGCAGATACGGCTGTGCTCCAGGCCACAGCCTCATTGCAATCATACTCTCAAGTCTTTCTTCGCTTATAATTATTTGTTTTCTGGATCCGTATTATCTTTTCCTCGGTCAAAACTCCATTATGGAGTATTTATCATGTAAGGAAATCTGTTTATATTCAAATCAACACTATGGATTTTATATAAGTTCCCTTTCACACGGATTCTGGACCCCCAAAACTCAATGGATTTGACTGGGCATGCTTTTTAACCTTAATAAATACTTGTGACAACTACAGGAACAGATTCCTAAGCATTTTCGGAAATGGGGCTCGTCTGCCAAAAGCATGACTGGAGGACGCATTGCCTGATTTTCCCTGTGATCCCCTCAAAGCTTTACCTCTGAGCCACGAATGTCCCACCATGAGGGATGCCTCCACTCACCTTAAAATAAAGTAAGATTTTAGAAGTAGGTTCCTTGATTGTAGTAACCACATTTCAAGCACTCAGTACATACATGTGGCTAGTTGCTACTTTATCGCCAGCACATGGAGATTTAAAAAGCATTTCCCACCTGTGGTCACCACAAAGGAGAGCACCAGAGTTACCATTAGCCCCAGATAGGCTGGGAACCTAGAAGCGGCCACCATAGCACTGGCCTAAGGTTCATTTTCTCTGTCACTTCCTGGGGGGACAAGCCCGACCCACATGCAGGGTCAGGATTGGCTGACAATTTGCCTCACCACACATTCAGAGTGTCGTTCGATTTCTTCTGTTCTCCTCCCGGACACACAGCAGCTGCTTCTTTGAGACACTCAAAACACAAGTTACACATCATTTTCTGGGCAATGGGAGCCGATGCACAGAGCACAATGGTTCAGAGTGAGGACACGGGAGCCAGGATGCCTGGGAGTAAGTCCTGCCTCTTCACTTCCCGTTTTGTTCTGTGTACTTGAGCAAGTTTTGAATCTCTCTGTCTCCCTATCCTCATATTTAAAGGAGGAATAATAATAGTATATGGGATCCAGAGGGCTGTTGAAAGAGTGAAATAAACCAGCATATAAAGCACTGATAACAGTGCTTGGAAATATAAGTGGTGCTATCTGGTACAATATTAGTTCTCATCGTTTCCTGCCCACATCCTAAAGGTGGCTACCCTTTTAACATTCAGGAAGAAAGCAATGTTGTTCAGAGATTTTCCTTCCATGAGCAACCAAGTTTCTTACATCTTTCACCTTTGGTGGGAAAAACGCACCCACACACACCTACACACATCTTCAGATTAATAATGAGAGTGTAACTTTCATAAATAAAATGTGTTTTTTCCATAGGTTTCTTCTTTGAGATGGTAAATATTAAGGCTGAAGGTATGCTTTTCTTTAGAGTAACTTTGTACTCTTTGGTGATCAACTGAGCTCCATGCCCAGTTTTCATGAGTGCTGTATTGATTGATGAACCATCTTAAACGTTTAGCGTAGCACAGAAATTCACTTTGTAGAATCAAATATATTCAGGCACCAGAAGTGTGCAGGAGCCATAATCCATGACCATTTTTATGTATCCCATAAATTTATTTCAAAACTCTCTCACCATGAAAATTACCCTCTTGACTATTGTTGAGAGTTCATATAAATTGGGATATAGAAAATATGGCGAAGAGATACATGAGACAATGTTGCTGATGAATAATGGATGGTTCTAATAGTCTTTGAAAATCAGATCATCTGATGGTTGCCAAGACTTGTCTGGTAAAGGCTGCCTACAAAACAGAGGTACAGGAAATTCCCAAGTCCTTTTACCAATGATAGAACCATAGAGATAATGTGCTAGAGAGGAGAAGCAAGGTCTGATTGGACTCAAATTTGGGATGGGAGATGTCTATTCAATTGGCCTAAGAAGCCATAGGGCCTATGCAGAAGTAAAATATCAAATAAATGAGGATTGACAGGTGAGAGGATGTGAGAAAACCAAGAAGAAGCCTATTATGGGTGGTTCTGCAGCTAATTCGATGATCTACGAAGTGTCCTTTTCCCATGCCAGCACACTTATTTCCACAGCATTAAGGGTCATTATCAAGTCAGGCTTATCTCTACTCCCTCACTCATCCATTTCCATCTTGGCCAAATCTTTGATTATTGTCTGGTCAGCTGTCCAATAGTTGGAGATATGCTTGAGGTGAGTTTATATTAATGAGCTAAAACACTGAGCTCTAGATCAGCTTCTAAAGATATGAGAGTGATAGTGGTAGGGAGAGAGGCTGAAACTTAGACATTTTTTAGCCACAGGTTGAAATGGGTTACCATAAGCTATCTTTGGAGAATCTCTTGGGTGGATGGTGGGAGTAGACAGAGACTTCTATGATGATATTTCTTTTGAACGGAGACTTGGTTAAATATGCTACAGGAAGATTCTTCTTTAGGTGACTGGTGCAGCAGTTCAACAGGGTAAGCATTTAGTAACTGATTTCCTCTTCCAAAAGTGTCCCCATACTTTTCTTGCAATTAGTCCTTTGTGGCTGGTAGTACAGAGGCTCACTGAGCATAGAAATGCCTTAATAAGGACCTTACAGGGCTTAACATGAACCGGGATGCCTAGAATGAAATGATGATGTCGAAGGAGCCACAGAGAAGAATAACAGAGAAAAAAGGACCAAAGTGTTCAGGGATGACGAGGGTCCATAATAGGGTGCCCAATCATCCTTGTCTGTCCCAAACTGAGAGTGTTTTCAGGATGTGGGACTCTCAGTTTTAAAACTGGGGAACTATTAAAACTATTGGGCAAACCAGGACAATTTGGTCACTGTAGTCAAGCATCTTGTATCAGTATGGCTACCATGAATGACTAAGATGGCTTCACGGCCCTAGAACGGTACTTAAAAGATCCAAAGTAGGGTCAAGTCAGGTGACCCTCTAGAGACACTTAATAAATGAAATTTAGCCTTTTCAGTTTTCCAGACAGCTTCCTTTAATAATACGTAATAAATGTTTTTTCTGGATTTGTATCCATCAGGCATCCCTGGTAACCTGATTGAGTTTTTTGAAATGTGCTTTCTGAGAACTATAAAAACAGCAAAAGTTCAATGTGAACCATCTTCTTCTGGCCTTTTGAGGCTGGAATTTCTGTGACACAGCCTAACACAGGATGTGTCTGTTAGAAATAGAGTTATTTTCCAGTAACTTGGAAAAATGTTTTCTAAAGTGATGCCCTATCGATAAAAGACATCTTAGAATTTTCCAAGTGTTGTTCTTTAAAAAAGATCTGAGTACCTCACAAATCTTGGGGCAGTGAAAATTCTCCAGAATATGGACAGGCATAAAATAAATATATACCAAGAGGGTTCTACCTCTATCAAGGGATTGGGATGTCTCTGACATCCCACAATTTGTAGGGAAAGGTCATCTATGAAGTGGCAAGAAGTAGATTGAGACATAGTACCTACACTGTGAATTTCTGCTCCCATAGCTGAGAACGCAGAGAAATCCTTTCTATCGCAAGCACTCTTGTTCAGCCACGTGTCTTGCCCATCCCTGAAGTGTGGGAGAGCTATTAAGGAAGCATGATTCAATGTCTTTTCCCACACTCTTAGCCACAGTACTAGACTTATCCCACAAAAATATAGCCAGTACCTAGCAAGTTTCAACAAAAAAGAGGCACTCTTATCCAAGGCCAAATCCTTTACCTAATGAAATACTTAGAAGAGGAAATTAGCAGAAACTAATAGTTCTCTGATCCTGCCAGAAGTAGTGAGTCAGTTAATTTGTGCTCTCTGCTTGAACTGAGCATTAAGAACCCTGGGGAATTCTGTTAGAAACATCTTATAACATAGGCAAAGAGAGATGCTTAGGGACTTTTCTTCCACCTTTCCTTTCTTCCTTCCTTCCTGAAATATTATTCCAGTGAGATACCTCCAGGTAGGAATACAAGATGTTATAAGAATGTAAAAGAGGATAATTGGATGGAATCAAATTCTAGTAGCCTTGCAGGAGTAGGGCAAAGTGTTCTGATAGATTTTAGAAGGTTTCTGCATTCCCTGTGAATAAGTAATTGGAGGTCACCTGCTGACAGTGATAGGAGCAGTAAGAGTGTTTGATGTCGGATGAGTGGGAAACGTGGGAAATATTTGTGGTAGATAATATAGTGCAATTTGATCTAATAAATATTGGACAATATTCTATAAGAAGGATGTAGTTATAGTGAGCGATCTTGAATTATTAGTGGTACCAGCTTGCCAAGTTAGATACTTTTCTCTAGCTGTGTTCAGCTGCCCCGAAGGGAAAGAACTCATAAGAACAAGACAAAAATTATTAAATAATAAATCTTATAACTGAACTCAGAAAGAGAAAGAAGACAGAAGAGAACAATAATGGGGGAAAATAAAAGTATCAAGATGGTTAAAAAAATATTAAGTGTGATTAGTTGGCCAAAGGAGCTAGAAAGACAGAGAACATGAGACTTAAATGAGTGATTTGGGAAATAGAACATTTGAGTACTGAAATTAAGAGCACAGAAGAATTTGTTCATCATGTTTTAGAAGGCAGAAAAAAGGATTTAGATGAGAGTAGGAGTAGAAAATAGGGTCCAAAACAAGGAAGTTACAGAGCATCACGTATTGATAGTCTGCTAAAGAAGAGGTTGCCAGCCCAGGCTGCGAGTGTGGGCAGATAGAGGCAAAGGGGATTGTATTAATCATGGTTCTTAGTCGCAAAGAATAGAACCCACTTGAGTTATCTTGAACAGAAAAGGATTTACTAGAGAACCAGAGCACTACAGCTCGGTCCCACACAACCGGGAAACATAGAGCTCGGGGCGACACGGTTCAAAGACACATAATACCAGTAGCACTGCTAGGATATCCCTGTCCACGTGGAGAACCTCTTATGCTAGTGATGGAAGCTAAAC
Organism: Neophocaena asiaeorientalis asiaeorientalis; assembly: GCF_003031525.2. Taxonomy (NCBI): domain Eukaryota; kingdom Metazoa; phylum Chordata; class Mammalia; order Artiodactyla; family Phocoenidae; genus Neophocaena; species Neophocaena asiaeorientalis. The sequence goes on along the minus strand of NW_020173204.1, from coordinate 3,366,576 downwards.
ATAATTGGCCACGGTTACCTTGAAAAACCAAATGCCTCTGTGACATTGGTTGCTTGTAGATCTAGTCAGTCTTGTGCATCAAGTTGCTTACTTCCACATTTAGGACTAATGCACATGTATCTGTGCAGAGGAAGACGGGCACACACAGAACCCTCACTTCCCAGGGCTCTTCCAGCTTTGCCAGCCCTCATGGAAAGTCAGATAAGGTTAGAATGGGTGCTAAAATAGTGAATCTACTGTATCTGACCCAAAGCAATTTATATTTGAGTATTTGAGTATTAATTTGAGTATTACTTGATGGAAAAAAGAAAAGAATCGTGACAAGCTTAAACTGAGTCAAATGGAGAGAGGCCCTTGCTTCGTTGGCTTTGTGTATTGTTAGCCAGATAACAGGGGTCACATCACACAAGATTCAGTAGAGCGCGTGTGTTCATTTTGGCTCTTTCGACTCTGGACACTGCCATTCTGAGAGGTAGCAGTCTCTGCTGTACCACCTGAGTATGGCCTCTTTCTCTTTTCTTAAGGTGGGACATAAAAAAGTCTACTCATCAATTTGTACAAGAATTGATCATAAATCTAAATATGAGATGAACACTGTAAAAATTTTTTAAAGGAAACCATAGGAGTAAATATTCATGGCCTTAGGTTAGGCAATTATTTCTCAGACATGACACAAAATTATAAATTACAAAAGACATATTAGATAAATCAGACATCATCAAACAAAGATTTTGTGCTTCGAGGGACACCATCAGGAAAGTGAAAAGACAGTTCACAAAATGGAATGAAATATTTGCACATGTTGTATCTGATATGGAACAAGTGCCCGGAATATATAAAGAACTCTTAAAATTCAACAATAAAAAGACACATAATGTAATTTTTAAATGGGCAGATGATTTAAATAGACATTTCTCCAAAGAGGATGAACAAATCACCAATAAGCACATGAAAAGTTGCTCAATATCATTAGTCCCTAGGAAATACAAATTAAAACCGCAGTGAAATATCACTTCCCATGCATGGTAGTAGCTAAAATTAAAAAGAAAGATGATAACAACTATTAGAAAGAATGTGGAGGAATTGGAACCCACGTACATTGCTGGTAGGACTATAAAATGGCGCAGCTACTGTGGAAAGAGTTCGGCAATTTCTCAAAACGTTAAAACACAAATTTTCCATATGATCCAATAATTCTACGCCTACGTATTTACTAAAGAGAAATAAAAAATATGTCTACACAAAAAATGTATACAAATGTTGAGAGCAGCATTATATATAATAGCTAAAAGGTAGAAACAACCCAAACGTTCACCAACTGTTGAATGGAAAAATAAAATGTGGTACATCCATGCAACGGGATATTACCTGGCAATAAAAAGTAATAAAGTACTAACACATACTTTAACATGGATGAACCTTCAAAACATTATTCCAAGTGAAAGAAGACAATCACAAGTTACCACGTATATGTATGATTCCATTTGTATAAAATGTCTAGAATAGGCAAATCCATAGTGATGGAGAGTGGATTAGTAGTTGGTGAGGGATGAGGAAAGAAGGGAGTGTTGAATGACTACCAATAAGTATGGGATTTCTTTGGGGGCCGGGAAATGTTTCAAAATTAAATTGTGGTGATCACTGCACCACTCTGTGCACCTACGAAAAGCTATGGAATTACACCCTTTAAAATACATTTAAGATATAAATATAAAATATATCTCAATGAAACGTATTTAAAAAAAAATATATATATATATACACACACACATACACACTCAGGTAACATACACTTAAAGTTCCCAAAGGTGACCTAACAAAATACTAGCATCCTTGGTAACTTTGGACTCCTTTGTTTCCATGTTCTTTCTGGGTGGATACCTTTTTTGCCGAATTGCTAATTCTGAACCTGTTTAATATAGCAGCTCTAATTTTCTCTTTAGAATCAACCTTTTTGCCAGATGTTTTGTCTGACACTCTGGCAACAGAGACCTCCTGGTTATCATGGGAACTATCACTCCCTAATCACTGTCTCCAGTGAACACAACGTGGAATGGGGAAAATGCATCCCAGTCTGTTGGGAAAGGGACATCTATGCATATCCATACCACCCCCTGCAATTTACAGAAGGTTTCTCACACCAGCACTCTGCGTTTCTTCTTAAGGAGTTTAGAGACGTTCCATCAAGACCTACTTTCCTTACCTAGATGCAATTCATTTTTGATATGCCGGGTGGAAATCTGTAGGAAAGCCTGTATATGTGACATGATCATAATCACGTGTACTCACAACCACGTGATCACACTTAGTGTGGGAAGCAGGCAACGGAGCCGCCCCCTCTGCACTCCCCTTTAAGGATACTTCAAGCAACTTTTGGCCCAACTTGACTGCATATCTGACACCCTTGCGTGGAGGATGGGTGTAATACAGCTCTCTAGTGGTTCTGTCATGAGGTAGAAGGGCCTAACTGCTAGAGCAACACAGGAATTATGCTGCTTGCGAAACATTTCTGAGTTGGCGTCTGAAAATGAATGGTTCCAAACTACTGAACATATTTAGTCTGTGGGAGACTCAGCTCATGACATACTTACCTGTTGGTTACCATGGAAGGAGCCACTTCTGATGAGGAAGAAATAGAAAGTAACATCAATGCGTTGCCACGATGGATGCCGACAGAGTGAGTATGTTTCAAGGTAGGATGGGGTGCCTGTACTTTGGTATTCCAGAAGACATGTAGGTACCCTTTCTGGGCAACGGTACAGCCACTGCCTGGACCTCATGTGTCCAGTAGTTACGGGGGAAACCATCAAGGTCAGACCTGAGCCACCCACGAGCCTGGTTCTCCAGTTAGCCTGGCAAGTGTTCTAGTGCTGGGCAAATTCAATGTATTTTGAGCTCATATAGATTCTCTCCACAGTGATTTTGCAGTGCTACATGGTGTCACAGCTTAGCAATTTTCCAACTATTTCTGCCCAGGAAAAATATGTGATGATCACCAAAGTTTCTTTTGCTGCAGAGATGCCAGGCCGTCAGACAATTAAAAATATCCAAAATTTTCTGTAACCGGCCAGGTACTTCTAACTTTACTTTTTCATGCATATGATTTTATTACTGAAACTTATAACGTAGCTTGTCTTAAAAAGTAGTGTCCAAACATCTAATGCTGCTGCCTCTAGACAGGCTCTGGAATCAGCCTCCCTCGGCTTAAATCCCATATCTGCCACATATTAGTGGTATGTCCTTGGGCAAGATGCTTTGTGTAACCTCTTCCTTTTCCTCTGTAAATCGGGGTGGGGCGGATGTTAATCGTGGTTCTTAATAAGGTCATTATGGGGTTAAATGAGTTAATAAATGTACAAAACACTGCCTAGAATAAAGTAAGCTCTTAATAGATATTATTTTATTTTACATTATATCATTAACGTCTTGATTTCGCATCTGGTTTCTCTCATCCTGATTCTGGATCTTCTTTTTAGACTATGGTATAAATCTTTCCCACTAGCTCTTCCCACATAGGACTCGCTATGATGGTTCTTATTCAGTTCTAGAGAACCAGCTCTAGACTCTACTCTGCGTGTTATCTTGCAAATCCCAAGCAAGAGGTAAGGAGGAGGGTACAGTTTTTATTACCAAAGGCTAGCAAGAGAGGTTGTGAGATTCAGACGCTAACATGCCAAGTACGGTTCTAAGCAACACAAGCACACAGCATCCACCAGGGGGTGCCTGTCTTGTAGAGATGGGTGAATTTTGCTCAGTTCAGGGAAGATTTTTAAAGAGACTCAAACTGAACAAGCACTGACGTAAGCCTGTTAGCCCGAACGTGAGGTGGGATTTCGTCTTCAGTACTAATTGAATGGATAGAGAGCTAATACTGCAGCCCAAAGTCACTTAATGAAGCTCTAGGAGAGGCATTTGAATACTGTGAAGATTCCATACAAATTAGACATCTTTAACCGTCCTCTCTTTTCAGTTGTACCCCCCGCCCCTGCCCCCAACACACACACACTCATACACACACACATATACACACATTCTCCTGCACGCAAACACACACAGACACACACATTCACTCACCTGGCCCATGTTACCCCCCTGAAAAAAATATTTCCTCACATTTACAGGACATAGTCAGTTCTAACTTATTTTGTTTGCTGAAAGCTATGGTGTTTAGAATCCACTGCAATTTCTAATTCTGCATCTTTGATTCAGAAACTGTGTGGTGCCTTTGTTTCAAACAGACCCAATCGTGCCATGTTGAATGTAATAAATATAACCCCAATACTGGACTCTTTCCTAAGTTATTTGCACTTTCTAAATCAACTTCAGGAAGTTCTCCCGATTAGCTATAAGACGTACTCCACTAATAAAATATATACGTCTGTGGGCTTTTGCCCAGATGGCAGAAATAAAAAAGAAACTTTAAAAAGAGTTGATTAGGAAGGACTGACCTCTTTGTCACCAGTATTTATTAAAGGCAAGCATTTTAGAAAACTAAACTAGCTTTCTTAAATTTAGAAAATTAAACTAGCTTCTACTTTAGGGAGCTGATTAAACAATTCTTTGTAGGTATGTATGGATTTGAACTGCTTTTAAAATCTTATTTCATTAATATAATTACCATTCAAAATTAAGTTACATAGAGTATCTCAATTTGCTGCTCATGGGATATGATCTCTCTTAGTTTAAAATTACATTATACTTGGAAAGCTTCAAACTATCGGGTTAGCTTGTTTGGCAGACTGTTAGATTAATTCTCTAATTCACTGAAATATCTATTACCATTTTCAAAAGAATTGACTGTAATGAATTAGAGAGCTAATCTCAACAATTCATCACTCAAATGAGGTCATCACACTTTGCAGAACATTCAAGACTACAAGCCCGTTCCTAACGTTTTCTTTATATAAGAAAAACACGTATTTTCTATATTATGCCTTATCGTATTTTTAAATGGATTTAAAAATATAATGAAGAGCTGCTCTGTTATAAGATAGAAATCACATAATCCATCTGATGTAAATTATTTCCATAACGTTATTAAAAGTCTTAACACAGTTAATATGATGGTATGATACGTTGATAATAGAGAACAGTGGTATAACTATGCTCTAAAATTTTAAGCATTTGTTAGGAAAACTAGAAAGCGTACACGTTCTTTTCTGCTATGTTCTAAAGAACCCCCCGGCCCACGTTTTGTTTGTTTCTTACAGATTCTGACATCCTTGTCTGTGCCTAAGACTCTTGTGATAAAATGTCTACCCCAAGTCCTGTACGGTATTCTGCGTCCCTGCTAGTACCACTCTCCTCTTCCCTTGTTCCACAGACTCTCCCTCCACTCCTCGACTGGGAACACAGGCCAGCACGTGAGTACCAGTCAGGGGCCAGACACTACCGTCCCCTGCAGAATGGCCTTGAAGCTTCTTGTCTAAGTACATTTTAGATCTGATTCGCTCCTATACGAAGTCTTTTCCTGCTGCACCAATCAGAATGCCAGTGGAATGTATCCCCAACCTAATCTGCACAGTCTTATAGAGTCTGAATTATCGTTGTTGTTTTTCAGATGCCCTCATCTAGTGTTCGTCCTTCCCCTCCGCCCCCTTCCCCTCCTCCTTTTCCTTCTTTAAAATGGGTATGGTGGGACTTCCCTAGTGGCGCAGTGGTTGAGAGTCTGCCTGCAGGGGACACGGGTTCGTGCCCCGGTCCGGGAAGATCCCCAAAAAAAAAAAAAAAAAAAAAAATGGGTATGGTGTTTGAACGCAACATGAATTATTTATCCAAATTCTTTTTGATGAACATTAGGGCTGTGTCGAGTTTTAGAGTGGTAACTATACCACTGCTATAAGAAGTCTTGCGACTTGCTTCTAATTGATTGAATATGGCAAAAGTGATAGGATGTCACTCCTTTTGATTACCTCATATAAGACATCACTCGTTAGCAAACACTATTGAAGATCCACACGGTGGGGTGCGGATTGCAGCCCTAGGAAGTGACGTCGGCATCACGACTGAAGCCCGTAAGAAGCCACGTCCTTCAACCACATGGAAATGGATCCTGTTAACAACCTGAGTGAACCTGGACACGGACACCTCCTCTGTCCAAACGGGAGCTGAGCCCTGGACGACATGCTGATTATGGCTCCAGAAGACCCAGCTAAGCCATGCCCAGGCTTCTGACGGAAACCGTGAGGTAATATGTGCGCTTCTTATGCAACAACAGAAAACGGATACAGTTAGTTATCTCGACTAATATAACATATAAACAAAACAAGTTAACGGTATAGAATTGTAGGTACCGAGACTGACGTATAAATGTGAGAAAATTTGGAACTTCAAATTGTGGCACAGAGTGAGCCATTCAGTAAATAGTTTTGGAAAGAAATGTCCATTTGAAGAGAAAATATATATTCACAGTCATAGGAAAAATGATTGGATTAGAAATCTAAATTAAAAAATGCAAATATTCTACATGCTTATGTTTCTATACATTTATACAGAACATAGTAGAAATCATAAAAATTTTATAATGTGATGATTAAAGCCCTATTACAATACAAAAAGACTTCACCAGTTTTGTATGCGCTCATTTGTATATATTTACTCCTGTGAAATTTTAACACATCTACATTTGTATGACCACCGGAACAAGCAAGATAAAGAATAGTTCCATCAAAGGATCACTGATATCATACCCATTTGATTGCTATAGCTATATACTAAGCCTCCCCATCGGGTAGACTGATTCGTCCTCTTTGTTCTTTTTTCATAATGGTTGACTATTCTGCCCTGTTTGCTTCCACATGAATGTTAGGATAAGCTTGTCTCTATTTGCAACACAAAAGGTGTCTCGCAGGGATTTTGAGAGGAATTGGATTAAACCTGTAGATCACTTAAGAGAGAGTTGTCATCTTTTCTGTGCTATTTTGTTTTTTAAACAAAATTTATTTACGAAAAAAATAAAAAACCACTACGTCCTTACAACACAAGAGCACATTTCAAACAAGTTATATAAAGGATAAACCTTGAATTATATTCCAGAAACAATTAGTAGAATGTCAGAATCTCATATAGACATTTTGAAAAGCACACTGATGGTCAAAAGTGGATCTGAATCTCAGAAGTTGTTGGCACTTAGAGAGGTATCATAGTGAATGAATTACGTAGATGCAACAATACATATTTTTCTCGACTATTATGACACTAGGATGGGAATCCTTTCTTTACCTTGACATAACTAGTATGTCTTAAATTGGTATACAAAAAATTTTAAATGTTCTAAAAAGAAATACAAAGTTCCACTTGCAATTTTCTCATCCTAAACCTTCAGCTAATTCTCTTGAAGCTTTTCTGTTCACGAGTTCTTACAGCAGCATCAGATTGACAGAGAATCTGTATTGGTTCTTCTGACTTGGATAGTTTACCTAACGTTGCTGTCTCCTCATGTGACTTGTCTGCACCATCAACTTCTGTAACCAGAGAAAATTAATGACTGCTCAACACTGCTCTGCTCTGAATTCTCAGCTTTCTTCAGATCTTAGGTTTCCAACTTAACTGGCCAGTTACAGTTTATTACAGGAAATTGCCATTTTACTGTAAATGTTTCCATGCAGTCTTTCCCTCAAATGCATTTATTGTTGTGTGTGACTGGCCTTTGCGTATTGTAAACAAAATGTTTATGGTGCGACATGCACACAGTACATTTTACTGCATACAAAACAAAGCTAACGACCACGTAATTGATGATCAGGAAGCAAAGTTTTAAGCATTTTTACATCTAAACACGATATTTTGTAAATTATAAGTAAGCATTTTATTGCATTCAGTAATGATTTAGGAAGTTAGTTGGGGGTTTTGATTTAGGTGTAATGCATTATGATTTTTCCCATTTAAAGTGATGAAGACTGGGTAATTATTCCCTTAAATATTTTCACATAGAATGTTAGGTTTTTAGAATCACATCATTTACATTAAGTGGAAGATGCCTGTATTCTGAAATGATGTCTTGCAACACAGCACTTGATAAAATACTACAAACAGCTGTTTAAGTACACAGCTGGGCTTATAAGTAAATAAGGTTTTGAAACACAATGGGATTTTTTATCCCTAGGTTTAAGGTAAAGGTAATGCTATTTCGGCCCTTGGAGGGTGGTGTCTTTTGTTTGCTTCGGCAATACCCTTGATTTGAAGTCTGAGGGTCAATGACTGTCGTGAATAAGAGAAAAGAGTTTGGCTTCACGTAGCAGAGAATGCTGTTGCCTATTTAAGCCTTAGTTATAAATGCTTTACCTTAAAGCTGGCAGAGCGTAAACAGAGAAGGAAATTGGGTTTATAACAACTACTGAATTCTCATGTATACCCTAGACTAACTACTCTCAATTTTTTTTTAACCTGAGAGAAAATTAATCTATTTTTTTTTGGTGTAAGCTACTACTATTTTGGTGTTTTCTGTTACATATCACTAAAGTTTGTCTTAATTGATATAAATATGAGATTCCTGAATAAACCCAGGGCTCTCAACTTTAGGTAAAGCAAGGCTTACAATAACAGAATCGCCCTTTCACATAAGAGAATGAATGAATGAATGAATGAATGAAAAAGATGTGTTTTTCAGACTAGGGTCTAGCTAAGGACCCATGAGCATTGGAAAGCACAGGCCTTCTTTCACTTGGATACGCTGTAATCTTGCTGGTTCTGGGAAACCCTAGGCTGAGAAAATACTTAAAATGGTCCTTTATACAAACTAATATACACACAGGAAAATAAACGAAAAACACCCGTTAAGATGGAAACTACGAGCAGTCCAGAATAAGATGAGCTATTATGCATCTAACTGCAGATCCACAAGAATTTAGAAAAAACTGAAGAGAGGTAATTTTGAAAACGTAGTAATAAGAATGTTCAAGGATTAATGACATATATGGATCTTCAGACTTAGGAAATACAATAAATCCCAGATAGCACAAATAACAGAAACTCACACCTAAATACATCAAAGTACAGCTAATGAACAACTAAAGAAAGAACTTAGAAACAGAAAAAAAAAAAAGACACATTACCTCACAGCGGAAAGACAATTATCCTGAGCATTCAATTCCAAACAACAGTTTTGGAATTAAGGAGATAGTGCAAATAAATAACTTCATATTGCTAAGGCAAAATATGTATTAATCTAGAATTACATGTGTAGCTAAAATCAAGACACAGGGTAAAATGAAGACAATTCAGGCAAAGGGAAACTTAACTAAATTAACTTTCAAGAGGTGGATTTCAAGAAAGAAATCATTACTCTTAAAGTTATATGAAGGGCAATAAAGAATAATGAACAAATACATTAATAAACATGTGGGTAATTTCAAACTAATATTGAATATATGAAACGTTATTCATATTTAATTTTTGTGGTAAGTCATATAGAAGAAGTTAAATATTAAACAATAATAGCAGGTAAGATTGGGATAGGTGGTTATCAAAGTTAAAATATTCTAAGTTTCTTGTATTTTGAAATATGTGAGTAGATATATTGATTAATGATACAATTTTTAAAATGAAGAATGCATGAAAATTTCATTCATAAGCACTAAGATGAACAGTGTTCAATTCAGCTAGATACTAGAATAAATTAAATTAATTAAAATTATAGGGAAGGAGAAGAATATAAGCATCGAAAACGTGGGAGTAAGATTCACATGAATAAGATAATTGAGGTAAATCTACCTACATCAGTAATCACAATATATATAAATACAATGAAATTCCCTGTTAAAATAGAGATTATCAAGTTGATAAAGACAACAAAGTCAAGCTGTTTGCAAGAGACACATTTAAAACACAGCTTCATTATGCACTTAATAGTGAGAAAGTCAAAGCTTTCTGACTACGATCAGGCACAAGGCAAAGATGTCCCCTCTTTATTCCTGTCCTGCCCCTATAGCTTCTTCAGAACAATTATTTTTTTTTAGATTCCATATATATGTGTTAACATATGGTATTTGTTTTTCTCTTTCTGACTTACTTCACTCTGTAAAGATTTAAAAAAAGAAAAAGAAAAAGCCATGGAGAAAAAGGAGAATTTTTTATGGGAAAGAGAAATTTCTTTTACTAAAAACAAAAAATACAATTTTTAAAGGTTATAAAAAAAAAAGTGTCCCGTCTTACCACTTCTTTTCAACATCATACTGGAAGTTTTGTCAAAAAGATTTCACACACACACACAAACCTCTCGAAACTAATAAGTGCTTATTCCAGGTTACAAGGTTAATATGCAAAAGTCAATTGCTCTCCTATGTACTAACAATGAACAAGTGGAATTTGAAATTAAAAGCATAATATCGTCACACTAACATCCCCCAAAATGAAATACTTAGGTATTAATCTAATAAAACATATACAAGATCTATATGAGGTAAACTGCAAAACAATTTACAAACAAAATCAAAGAAGAACTAAATAAATGGAAAGATATTCCATATTAATGGAGAGGAAGACTCAATATTGTCAAGATGTCAGTTCTTCTCAATTTGATCTATAGATTCAATGAAATCCCAATAAAAATCCCAGCACGTTATTTTGTGGATATTGACAAACTGTGTCTAAAGTTTGTGTGGAGAGGCAAAAGACTCAGGGAGAGCCTATACAATATTGAAGGGGAGGAACAAAGTTGAAGGACTGACACTACCCCGCTTCAAGAATTACTATAAAGCTGGGGCAATCAAGACAGTGTGGTATTTGCAAAATAATAGATGAAGAGATTAATGGAACCGAATAGAGACCCCAAAAATAGACCTACATAAATGTAGTCAACTGCTCTCTGACAAAGGAAAAAAAGTAATACAATGGGACAAAGATAATCTTTTCAACAATTGGTGCTAGTATAACTGGATATCCACATACAAAAAATGAATCTAAATAGAGACTTTATACCTTTTATAAAAATCAACTCAATATGAATCACAGACCTATGTAAAACACAAAACTATAAACCTCCAAAAAGATAATTACAGGAAAAAACCTAGATGACCTTGGGTATGGCAATGACTTTTTAGATACAACAGGAAGGGCAAGATTCATGAAAGAAACCATTGATAATCTAGACTTCATTAAAATTAAAAACTTCTGTTCTATTAAAGACCCTCTTTAAGAGACTGAGAAGACAAGCCACCTACTGGGATAAAATATTTGCAAAAGACCATCTGATAAAGGACTGTTATCCAGAATATACAAAGAACACTTAAAACTCAACAACAAGAAAACAGACAACCCAATTAATAAATGGGTCAAAGACCTTACCAGACATGTCACCAAAGAAGATATGCAGATGGAAAATAAGAATATGAAAATATATTCTACATCATACACCATCAAGCAAATGCAAATGAAAACAACCATGATATACTACCACACACCTGTCAGAATGGCTAAAATCTGGAATACTGGCGACATCAAATGCTATGGATGATATCATGCAACAGGAACTCTCATTCATTGCTAGTGGGAATACAAAATGGTACAGCCACTTTGGAAGACAGTTTGTCAACTTCTTAAAAATTAAACATTCTCTTACCATACTAACCAGTAATCTCATTCCTTGGTATTTACCCAAAGGAACTGAAAACTCATGTCCACACAAAACCTGCACACAGATGATAACAGCGGCTTTTTTCTTAATTACCAATAGTTGGAAGCAACCAAGAATGTCCTTCAGTAGGTGAAGTGATAAATAAGCTGTGATACATCCAGACAATGGAATATCATTCTGCACTGGGAAGAAATGCGCTATCATTCACAACACAACATGGAGGAACCTTAAATGCATATTACTAAATGAAAAAAGCCATTCTGAAAAGGCTACCTACTGTAGCATTCCAACTTTATGATATTCTGGTAAAGGCAAAACTATGGAGACAGTGGTAAGACCAATGGTTGCCAGGAGTGATGGGGAACAGAAAACAGATGAATAGATGAAGCTCAGAAGATTTTTAGGTGAGTGAAAATATTCTGCATGATACCATAATAACTGATATATATCATTATACATTTGTCCACACCCATAGAATGTACAACACCAAGACTGAATCAAAATGTAAATTATGGCCTTTGGTTGATTCGATGTGTCAATGTAGGTGCATCAGCTGTAACTCTCTGGTTGGGGATGTTGACACTGAGGGAGCCTGTGCATGTGTGGGGATAGAGGTTACATGGGAAACCTCTGTACCTTCCTCTCAATTTTTCTGTGAACCTAAATCTGCTCTAAAAGAAGTTTTAATAAAAAAAAAAGATATCAAACAACTTCACCAGAATACTGAAAGTTAAAAAGATAAATGAGGGAAATATTTGACAAAGAAAGTTACTAATAATAGATAATGATATTTTTAGATAGAAAAACATTATCATAGATAAAATAGGTCAGATCCTAATAGTGATTAGTTCCATTTGTGGGAATATTTTAAAATCCTAAAGTTATATACATTTAGTATAATAGCTTCAACATAACTAGTGAATGTCTATATTGGTCAGACTTCTCAGAGAAACAGAATCAGTAGAATGTGTATATATATATATATAAAATAGAAATTTATTTCCTGTTGTTATGGAGGATGGGAAGTCCCCCAGCCTGCCATCTGCAAGCTGGGGAGCCAGTGGTCTAATTCAGTCAGTTTCCCAAGGCCTGAGAACAAAGGGAGATGATGGTGTAAATCTTAGTCTGAGAGATTTTTATATAAATAGAGAAGACGTTTAGATCTTCAAGAAACTGGATGATAGCCACTCAGATTGGGGAGGGAAACCTACTAAATCCATCAATTTAAATGCTAATCTCACCTGGAAACATCCTCACAGATACACTCAGAAATACTGTTTAATCTGGGCACCCCATGGCCAGTCAAGTTGACACATAAATTTAATCATCTCAATGTTCATGCATATTTTCTCCAAGCCATCATAAAACATTTATTAAAGGAAACATGTACTGAGTCATAAATCAAATATCTATTAATTTCAAATAATTAGAATCATACATACAATGTTTTCTGATCATAATGAAAGTACGCTGATAATCATGACAAAGATATATATAGAAAAACCCACATATAATTTGAAATTGATGAACATAGCTCAAAAACTTCAGCTCAATGAAAACATTGTAAGGAATTAAGAAACATTTTCAACTTAGTGAATATTAGATATGATATATCAAAACACCAAGGAAATGTCTGTGTGCATTTATGTGTGAATCTAACAAAAACTCTTAAGTTATTTATAGGGAACCTGACAAAATTTAATTGAAAGACATTAAAGAAGACAAAATTAAATGGAGATCTATATACGTTTAGACAAAAAGAAGCAACAACTTAAACTAATAGTCATCCCCAAATTTACCTATAGATTTAGTTTCGATCAAAATTGCAACAGGATTTTTTGAGGAACTTGCTGAGTTTGTTTTAAATTCATATGGAAGAGTCAAGGTCTAGTCCAAGTCACTTCTGAAGAAGTGTAAGATGTGATTACCTTAACCAGGTAACAAGAATGATTAAGATTATTAACAAATTAAGTCAATAAAAATTTGGTGGCGATAAAGACCCACATATATAAGGACAATTGATATATGACAAGATTAAACTATATATCCTGGGAAAATATGAGCTATTCAAATGGGGAGGAGGAATATAACTGACTTCCCATTTCACATCAAATATAACAATTTTTAACGGATTTAGCATTCAAAAGTCAAAAGAAAAATATTAAAATATATATAGGGCTTCCCTGGTGGCGCAGTGGTTGAGAGTCCGCCTGCTGATGCAGGGGACACGGGTTCGTGCCCCAGTCCGGGAAGATCCCACATGCCGCGGAGCGGCTGGGCCCGTGAGCCATGGCCGCTGAGCCTGCGTGTCCGGAGCCTGTGCTCCGCAACGGGAGAGGCCACAACAATGAGAGGCCCGCGTACCGCAAATAAAAATAAAATTAAAACTATATAAATAGACTATTTTCATGTATCTGTTTTCGGACAGAATTTATTTAAAAGACACAAATAATTGTAACATATACATAAATATTGAACAATTGACTACACTAAAATTAAACCATTTTATTTATCACAAGGCATTCTGAATAAAGTGAAGAGATACTCAAACTGCTAGTAAATAATTAAGCACAAACAGGTAGGAAAAGATTTATATCCAAAATGTATAACTTCTGCTAATGAGTCAAAAAAAAACAAAAACAAAAAAATTAGATAACAGAAACTATCCAATTAATCTATGACAAGATATTCTACATTGTAGGTAGCCAGGGAAACGAAATTAAGACCATAATGAGACACACTTTTACATCTACTAGATTGGCAAAATTAAGAAGTCTCATAATTCCAAGGTTGGTGTCAATCAATTCAAACCCTTGGACACTGTTAATGGAAGTAAAAATTGATCCCAACCCATTAGAAAACAACTTGGACCTATCTTGCAAAATAGAGTTTATGCAAACCTTGTGACTCAGATATTCTCCTTCGAGGTAATTTTGAAAATCCTCATTTAAAAATAGTGTTTATGGGACTTCCCTGGTGGCGCAACGGTTAAGAAGCTGCCTGCCAATGCAGAGGACACCGGTTTGATCCCTGGTCCAGGGAGATCCCACATGACACGGAGCAACTAAGCCCATGTGCCACAACTACTGAGCCTGCACTCCAGAGCCCGCGAGCCACAACTACTGAGCCCATGTGCCGCAACTACTGCACCCCGCGTGCCTAGAACCCGTGCTCCACCACAAGAGAAGCCACCGCATTGAGAAGCCCGCGCACCGCGACCAAGAGTAGCCCCCGCTCGCCGCAGCTAGAAAAAAACTACTCACAGCAATGAAGACCCAACGCAGCCAAAACTTTTAAAAAATATAAAAAAAAATAGTGTTTAAATGGCATAATAAGAAATTCAGGGTAGTGATAACTTCCCCGGAGGAGAAAAGGAAATGGTGAGAATACAAGGAAACACAATCATTATCAGTGAGTTTCTAATGCTTAATTTAAGTGATTAATCATTGTGGCCCATTTTGTAATTATGTTTCATAGCTGATATTTATTTTACAAACACACTCTTCTGTACAAATCAAGTATGTTTTTAAAATAATTCTAAGTGGTAATGAAAATAATTTATGATAAAAAAATTATATTTTAGCTCAAAGAAGGAATTTTTTAAAAAAATCATTATCTAGAAGCGAAAATGGTGAATTTTCACCGTGAAAAAATTCAGTAGAATATATGATACCCAGCATGTGATACACCAGGGGTGCTCAAGTATTAATTGCTAATGATTACCTGACTTTTTTAGGATAATTTTAGATGCAGTCAATTATTTTTATCACAGGTAGTTTTACTTAGTCATCAAATTTTTTCAATGAATCGGGAGAAAATGAGTGCCTGATAAGTCTCTGGTTAAGAGACAAAAATAGATTTTTCCCCAGGTTTCATGCAAATGAACAGAGCCTGTAGATTTTGTAAATGTTTCTTTTTCCACTGTAGTTTATAAATGTTGAAACTCTTCAACAATTAAATTCATAAAACATTAAGCAGCTACGTTATTCTAAGCACTTAGCACTTCATGTCAAAAGGTACATCATGAGATAAAGTTTGCTCAGAATAATTGTTTTTTCAATGTAACCCATATGAACTCATCTTACTAGCATGTGGGTATCTATGAGGTCATGATACTATTAATACTCAAATTCCCCTAGGATATTGCCCTACCTGCAGAACCCAAGTTTTTGGGAGCCTAACATTGTCTGCCTTGGTTGTTTTGGTAATTCCTAAGAAAAACATGTTCTAATAGAGTCAATTCTCATTTCTTCTACGCTGGTCCCCAGATTAACAACGGCCCCTCACTAGTGCCTCGACTGCCAGTACTGTCCAGGGGAATGTGGATTCCTGACTATGATAGAGTCCAAAGTGACAGAGGGATCCATCTGTAGTTTATACAGGGAGAGAAGTATACGATGTCCCGTGAAGCACTGAGGAGAATGGTCTCTCCTCCACAATGGATACAAGTTGGAATATTGCAGAAATCCTAGTAGAGATGATAGTGGCTTGGACTACCATGGAGCCGAGAAGGTGAAGAGAAGTGAACGGATACTAATATCTGCCTGTGTCCTTGAATCTTACAAAGTCCTTCGCAAACAAACAAAACCCCAGAGACACAATTATTGACGTGGGTTTAGAAACAGCCATCAGATCCCCATACCTTCACCCTTCTAAATAAACGGAACTTATTTTTGGTACAGTAATTGAGAACTTTCCGTTAAGTTATTACAAATCTAACTAAGCTGATTAAAATATATTAACAGGGCTAAACCATGGGTTTGTAATGGCTGCCACAAGTAAGATTGCTTTAAATTCCTTCTTAAGAATGAGGAGCCCCGGCCTCACAACTTAAGAAGGCACTCACTCCCGGGGCCCAGATGTGTGCCTGGTACGCACCTGAGTGTGATCACCTCCTTAAATTTTGAGCCCCAGATACCTTGCTTGCCTCACCCTACTCCTGACTCTAACTAAGTGTCAGAGTGGATACAGACAGTCAGTGAAGCTTGTTGCAAACCAGACTGAGATGGAAATTAATAATGGCAAAGTATTATTTGCAATGATTATTTTAGGTTACCTACACATCAACATTCCACTAAGGCAAAAAAAAGAAAAAACAAATAGAGTCCGTTTTACACATAGCTTCATTCATATAGACAGTACATCTGGAGAAAAGCAGTCCCGTATTTCCTGTCCTCACCAGATACAATTTGTTACAGACATGTATTATCTTGTTTATTTTTTTCTTTCTTGTTAAATTTTAAATCAGTAAATTTTAGGCTAGAGAGAAACTAAGTCTCGTCTTTATATGAGAGAGAACAGGTTTGTGTTAGGGGTTGCACACTCACAGGCCATCAGGTACCACACAGTCACATAAATATGCCCAGCAGGCTAGAGGGGACTGCAGTGACCCACAAAAGCCACGTCTAGTTTATGACATTCAACTGCTATTTTCTAAATACTGTGCAAGCAAACCAAATAGTTCTGCTACTCTAGCATTTTGTCTTTTACAACTACCCTTTTAAAGCCTCTATCTAGAAATGTAGTATTAAATGTTTATAATTTTTCTTAATTAATCCCCTCCTCTCCCACCTACAACCAACAAAACAGTGATAACAGCAAACACAATAAAAACTCAGCCTTGCACTAAAGAAACTGAAGTGATCCTAATTTGTGGTCATTCTCTCCAGAAAGATGGCAGATACAAAAGTGTTATTGACAACTTAATGAGGATCTCTCAGCCACAGCCAGCCAATCACCTGGCACTATTCCTTCCTAGTTTTGAAGGAATGAGAAAAACCTGCCATAGTTATTGTGTGTGTGAGGACACGTAAAGTCCAGAGGCAGACCCTGAGTGTCATTAAGCCCTGGAACACCAAGAAGAAAACCCAGTGGCTAACTGTAAAGAGATGCTTGGAGAAACAAAAAGGGAGACCAAGGAAGGCCAACTTAGATGGCTGTCTAAATACTCTTTATTTAATTCATTCTTTTGCCTAGGACTACTGCACTGCATTTTTAAAATTAATTAATTAATTAATTAATTTTTGGCTACGTTGGGTCTTCATTGCTGCATGCAGGCTCTCTCTAGTAGTGGCGAGCGGGGGCTACTCTTGGTTGCGGTGTGTGGGCTTCTCATTGCTGTGGCTTCTCTTGTTGCGGAGCATGGGCTCTAGGTGTGCAGGCTTCAGTAGTTACGGCATGCGGGCTCAGTAGTTGTGGCTTGTGGGCTCTAGAGCGCAAGCTCAGTAGTTGTGGTGCATGTGGTGCATGTGGTGCAAGATCCCGTGGCATGTGGGATCTTCCCGGACCAGGGCTCGAACCCATGTCCCCTGCACTGGCAGGCAGATTCTTAACCATTGTGCCAGCAGGGAAGTCCAGCACTGCGCATATTTTAAAGTCTGTAATTTCTTCTTTGTTTCTGCAATAACTATTTTTTTAATCACAGTAATTTGCCTGGAACAAACATGTTGCAACACCTAACACCATTTTTTTTTTTTTTTTGCGGTACGCGAGCCTCTCACTGTTGTGGCCTCTCCCGTTGTGGAGCACAGGCTCCGGACGTGCAGGCTCAGTGGCCATGGCTCACGGGCCCAGCCGCTCCGCGACATGTGGGATCTTCCCAGACGGGGGCACGAACCCGCGTCCCCTGCATCGGCAGGCGGACTCTCAACCACTGCGCCACCAGGGAAGCCTCCAACACCATTTTTGTAACCAATTAATTCCATTACTTATGTGAACACAATTGGGTTTGATATGGTTATAAAATTGCCTACATGAAGGCCAAGGATATTGCGAATTGTTTCATTTTGAAATGAATTGGTGATTAAAATATAGAAATACCCACACACAATTATGTGTGCAAAACCAAACCTTCTGTTGCATTGTGTCAAGATCTATCACAAAGAATACGAAGGCAGTAAAAGCAAAGAAAATGTTCATTCCTGTAGTATGTTCTTTTGCCCAAGAAGGAAGTGTGTTTCAAGGGAGCAGACATTGAAAAGGTTATTGGACCATTTCAGAAGCGTTCCTGAGAAATCTTACACCATTATCTCTTGTTCCCTCATCCCAGCACCACTACCTTACTACCTTATGTACACCTTTCGGTAGCATGAAATTTTGCTCCTGAGAAAGCTGCAAAGAATTAGATTTAATCAGCTTCGCTTGGTAGCTCTTTCTAGCATTAATGCTCAGGCCATGATCACACACAGCTGAACTCAACTGAAAACTCATTTATTTAGGGGAAAAAAAGTATTGTACATAGCAGTGGGTGCCAGTGTCTCATTTAAAAATGTTCATTCATGAAAATAAAATACTCCTACCTTTGACATTGAGTCTTGACATCCAAACTTACTTTACAGGAATAGACGGGGTTGTTCTTGCATAAGAGCAGGTCCTGAATGACCTCTCACTTACTATTAGTGTTCTCCATAGTCCGGTTAAAACCTTGTCCCCTATTGGTTTCCTGAAGGCCAAAATTTTAACTGGTTTTTATCACATTTACTAGGAAGTGAGAAATCATTTTTATCTTGCAACGTTTTATCATTTTAAAGTAGAAATTGTAGAGTACTCCACCTCCGTGAATCATGGAATCACTTCATTTCAACCATTTGTCAATGTAAATATCATGTCAATACTTTTCAAAATATTTTCTGATTCCAGTCCATTGCCAAATTTTGCTAATTCATTCATCCTTCCTCTTAAAAAAATTCCTTCCAAATCTATTGTTTATATGGAATCCCGATTAAATCACTGCACTTTGGTAATGAAATTGAGAGACTCAAAGGTTTTTTTTTTTCTGGAGAAAAGCCTACTTAAGGTGTTTGTTTTTATATGATTTCAATATGCCCAGCTGAGAAAATAAATAGAATGAATGATGAGAGATATTCTTTGGTTTTTAATTCAATTTCTTATTGAAAAATTGAAATAAAATTAAATATTGACTATTTTAATCTGTTAATTAAACCAAAATTCAAAGCCAAGTTTTCCCCTTTTTTGTGACTTATCTTTTTCTCATATGAATGATTTAAATTTTTGTCTGGTCAATTCTAATTCCAATTTCCCTTGTGTTTTCTTTTATAGATTTGAAGTTTAGATTGTCACCTTTTTACAGATGTTGGATAGATATTAGTTTGTTTCATCTGTTTTTATATTAACATTTTAATCTGAAATCTAGTTTTAAATGTAACAATGTTAAGGTGTTAATATATTTCTTTGTAAACTGTTAATCAGTAATCTCAACATTATTTACTGAATCATGTGTTCCTTTTCCTTTAACTTATTATTAGACTTCCCTTATTAATAGTAAGTATTGTGACAGGAGTTACAGTTTAGATGCTTATTGATGTCACGCTCCCTGCGGCACACGGTGCCTCCTCCACCGTCCTCCTGATACAGTGATAACCCCATCCTTTGTGGTGGTCAATTACCTGCCTTTAAAAACAGGAACAAAAGGGCTTCCCTGGTGGCGCGGTGGTTGAGAGTCCGCCTGCCAATGCAGGGGACACGGGTTCGTGCCCCGGTCCGGGAGGATCCCACATGCCGCGGAGCGGCTGGACCCGTGAGCCACGGCCGCTGAGCTTGCGCATCTGGAGCCTGTGCTCCGCAACGGGAGAGGCCACAACAGTGAGAGGCCCGCGAAAAAAAAAAAAAAAAAAAAAACCCACAGGAACAAAAAATGCTTTCAAGAATAAAATATTTTTTAAATTGAGAAAATTTATATACTAAGCTAAAAATTATGTGGCAAGTACTTTATTAATCCTTGTGATCACAAGAGAGAACAATGGAGACACCAAATTATCCTCTCTTGTCAGTCACCACTGAGGGGAAAAACATTGAACTAGGACCAAGCTGATGAACGTGAGGAAGCAGAAATTTCATTTGATTTGGGAGAGGATTACGGAGGAATCACTCCAACCTGAAATAATCAAACAAAACCTTCCAGAGGAAAGTCATTTAAGTGGATAACTTAAGTATGAGAAAATGTCGGCGTATTGAATAAAGGAATGTGGTGAAAGTTAAACCATAAAAAAATGCATAAAATGAGAAAATACATTTTTTTTAACTCATAAATCTCTCATTGGAAAAACAATAAACAGTTCTGTCAACATTCCAGAATGTTTGAGGAATTTCTCACAGATAGAAACCAAATGGGACCAGAACAACAGAGAACAAGCAAAGAAGAAACCAATCATAGGTCTGAACATGCACAGAATGCTGTGATGGAGGTGGGCATGTTTGCAGCAGCAGCTGGAGGGAACTGAGGGGAATTGCAAGGATTATAGACTCAACAGCGAATTCAGAGTAGCTGGGCAGCTTGGCTCTCCTCAGTGTTCTGGACATTTGGTTGCAAAAGTGTTTGCTCCCATGCAGAAGCAATACCCAGGGATAACAGAACAATATTTCAAATAGTTGCTGACTTCCAGCACCCGTGGACTGGTGAACAGTAACCCTCAAATAAAATGATGACCAATAAATAAAACATCGATAGGAAATTGAAGACACCTAGCACCACAACATAAAATAACAAAGAGCAACAGTATTAAAGATGAATTTATTACAGGAAAAAGAGGGCACAATTGAAACAAAAATATAATTAAATTATCACCCTCAGAGGAAATTGACAGGAACTTACACACATGATGGTGAGGTGAAAAAAGCAGAAGCTAGAGATAATAGAAAATACAAATGTTTTCTTTGAAAGAAAAAAAAAGTTGATTATTAGATTGCATGCAGAGAAAGAGGAAAATTAGTGAGCGGGAAAAAATGAAGCCAAATATTTCTCCCAGAATTAGAATAAAAAGTATAAGGCAAAAAGGTTCAGAAACAATGATGATAGACACAAAAAATTGAAAGCCATTTTAATAGGCATTACAGAAGTAATAGAGACACAGAGGGAAGTAAATAAGCAAATAAAAGATAGAAATAATCATCAGAATTTATGTAAAAGACATGAAGATTAAATTGAAAGCCTTTACTCTTGGAAGAAGGATGGATGAAAACAAGCCTGTATCTAGTATTGTCTCAGTGAAATTTCAAAAGGCCAAGGACAAATAGAAAAGCCTGAAAGAGGATTCAAAAGGACAAAAATCATTACAATCTGGTATTTTTTACCTTTCATTTCTACCTGACTATTCATGGTTTTCCCCTGACTACCGTGGTAGGCGGAATAATGGTCCCCAAAGATGTCCACATTCTAATCCCCAGAATATGTTAACTTTAAAGGCAAAAGATACTTTGTAAATGTCATTACATTAAGAATATTAAGATGGGGAGATTATCCTGGATTATCCAAGTGAGTTCAGAGTAGTCACAAGAGTCCTTATAATGGAAAGAGGGAGGCAGATGAGGCAGCAAATGACATTTGATAACAGAAGCGGAGGTTAGAGTTACATGGTTTGATGGCTTTTAATATGGAAAAGGGCTGTGAACCAAAGAATGTGGTCAGTGTCTAGAACCTGGAGAAAGCAAGGAATCAATTCTTTCCTAGAGCCTCTGAATGTTTTTTTCTCCCAAAATTCCTATGTTGAAATTCTTACCCCCAACACAATTGTATTATTAGGAGATTGGGGTGATTAGGTCATGAGGGTGGGATCCTCATGAATGGGATTAGTGTCTTTATAAAAGGCACCCTGGAGAGCTCGCTCACCCCTTCCACCACATGAGGACACAGCAAGAAGACTGCCCTCTATGTACCAGGAAGTGGGTCCTCATGAGACAACAAATGGGCTGGTACCTTTATCTTGGAAATTCCAGCCTCCAGAACTGTGGAAAATAAAGTTCTGTTGTTTAGGTCACTCAATCTAGGACAGTTGGTTATAGCAGCCTGACAGACTAAGATAGCCTCCAAAGGATCACAGCCCTGCTGACACACTGATTTTAGCCCAGTGATTCTTCTGCCCTCCAGAACTGTAAGATAATTAATGTGTATTATTTAAGCCACTAAGTTTGTGGTAATTTGTTACAGCAGCAGTAGGAAACAAATACAATAGCTTAATGTCTGCCTCTCTTCAGCCCTCAAAGAGTTTGCTTTTTGCCTTTGGGGGACTATTTATTGGGCTTCCATGATAAAAAAAAAAATGGAGGGAAAATAAGAAAAATTTGTGGGATGGACTGAGTAAGGAATTTGAGGAAGAATGCTAAGAGTTTGTGGGTGAGAAACTGCATGAATGAAAAGGGCAAGAAAAATGGAGAAGAGTGAAAAAAAGATATAAAAGTGCTAGGAGTTTTGGTGGGAGGTTATACTATTTGGGGTTCACTGAGCTTCTATCATCTGTGAGCGTATGTCTTTTGCTAAATCTGAGATGTTTTCATTCATTTTTTCTTCAATTTCTCTCCCCCAACACCACAATCTTTCTCTTCTCCTTCTGGGTTTCCAATTACTTGAATGTTAGACCTTTTGTTATTACTGCCCCAAGGCTCTGTTTTGTTTTCCCTATTGTTTTCACTCTGTTTAGACTGGATAATATCTATTGAACAATCTTCAAGTTCATTGACTCTTTCCTCTATTATCTTCATTCTATTGTGCTTATATAGGGAGATTAAAAAATTTTTTTTGTTATTGTGCTTTTCTGTCATGTAATTTCTGTATGGTTCTTATATATTTTCTTTCTTTACTGAGCCTTTCATTTTTTAAATTAGTTTCAAGAGTGTTTATATTTGCTTGCTGCAGCTCCTTTATAATATCTGCTTTAAATTTTTTTTCAGATAATTCCAACATCTATGTCACCTCAGCCTTGGCATCTGTTTATAACGTTTTCCATGTGAGCTGAGCTATTCCTGGTTCTTTGTGTACTCAGTAATTTTTCATTGTATCTTGGTTATTTTGAATATCAAGCTGTGAGACTTGAAGTCTTGTTTGAGTCCTGGATTTAATAAATAGTGAATGTTGATAATCTATGTTTTAACAGGCAGTTGAATCCAGTTAAGAGGCCATATATTCCAAACCACCACGTCATGCCACTTTTCAAAGCCTTGAGGTCCTGTGTAGACCTCTCCTCTGAGCGCTTAAGGTGGGCAGTGGTATACAATCATAGGGTATCATTTCCATGGAAACTGTTGGGTCTCAGAGCAGGCCACCCCAAGATACGCCACAATGGCATATTGACCATTTTGAATTAAAATTACCTAGGAAACAGCAGGTGAAAAAAATATTAAAAGAATGACTCTGACCATCCTCTTTTCCCCTGAAAGCAGGAAATAAATCTCCCATGTGAAAGTATCCTCCCTATAACAGGAGGACAGAAAGCATCCTTATCACCAGACTTCAGGAATTCAAGGTTAAAAAAACAGTATAAACAAACTTTGCTACTTCTTCATTAATTTGTTAGCCCAAGCACAAGCCCTTTTGTTTTAATAAATCTTCACAAATAATTGTTTGTCTAAAAATGATGTGTAAACAGCTTGCTTTGGTCACTTTGGGGGTCCCGTTTCTGTGAGACCACTGTCATATGAATTAATTTATTTTTCCTCTCGTTAATCTGTTTTGTGTTCATTGAATTATCAGACCAGCCAAAAGACTCAGGAGGGGTGGGGAGGAAATTTCCACTTCCCCAACAAAAACTACTCATAGCAATAAACACTGAAAAATAGAAGTTGACTCTAACAGTGACATACTATTTAATTCTTTCTGTGGAAACCATTCAAATGAGGATGGCCCTGAAAAGGGACTTTTGAGGATACTAGTTAATATGAATAATACAATTCACTTAGAGACAACACAGATAGGTCTGTCTTGGTGGAAAGAGAATAAATTAAATCTTTACAGTTATGACACATTTTCACTTTTCCTCTTGTAGTATGACTAAATCTCTATCCTATTTTCCTTAAAATACATTTAAGTAATCACAACATACCCTAATATGTAATACTCTTTACCAGTGTGTCAGGACTCTGCAGAACCACTCCCAGTTTAGTCAATTAGCTAGAAGGACCCACAAGATTTAGCACAGAGTCCTACCCATGGCTGCAATTTATAGAAGCAAAAGAAATCAAAGCAGAGTCAACAAAGGGAAAAGGCACACGGGGCAAAGCTCAGAGGAAACCAAAAGCAAGGTTCCAATAGACAAGCTTAAGTCCTTCAACAATGAGTTGCGACAACACATGTGAAATGTTGTCTATGAGGGAAGCTCAGGAGAGACTCAGTACCCAGGGTTTTTCAGTCAGGGCTGTTACATGGGCATCTTCTGGTTAGCACCAGTCAAAATTCCAGACTTCCAAGAGGAAAATAGATGTTCCCCACAAACCATCTTGTACCTGCAACTGTTTAAGCACACTTATTCAGTTAGGATGGTGGAAAAACTTTTGAAACCATGTTTCTAAATGCCAGGCAAGAGCCAACCATGCGAGGGAGCGTTTCTAAGGAATATGATATAGTAATTAAATTTACTGGGAATTATGCTGGGACTGTAATAACTCAAAATTGTGGAATTTTAATATTTTCTGATCACTTTCATAATAATAGAACAATATTACCAAAGAACTTGTCAAAAACAGAATGAAGATGAACTTTATAGTCGGGAATGAATACAGTTAAATGACAACATGATTAGAGTCATATAAAAAGAGACATTT
Organism: Neophocaena asiaeorientalis asiaeorientalis; assembly: GCF_003031525.2. Taxonomy (NCBI): domain Eukaryota; kingdom Metazoa; phylum Chordata; class Mammalia; order Artiodactyla; family Phocoenidae; genus Neophocaena; species Neophocaena asiaeorientalis. The sequence continues at coordinate 3,341,456 of NW_020173204.1, read as the reverse complement.
AAATTTTAGTGTAAATAATTAATTTTATTATATTAAATTACTTCACCTAATATATATTAAAGGCAGTGCACCAAGAGGTTAATAATTCTTTGCTCAGTTTGAGAAATGTCAATATAGACAGTGACATTAAATATTTTATTCATTTTATTCTTACATAAATTATTTGGAAAAAATGTGAGAAAAAGTATGAAATGTCTCACGTGTGTCAAAGTTTTGTGCGTTTATTAAAAACCATCCAGGGCTTCCCTGGTGGCGCAGTGGTTGAGAGTCCGCCTGCCGATGCAGGGGACGCGGGTTCGTGCCCCGGTCCGGGAAGATCCCACGTGCCGCGGAGCGGCTGGGCCCGTGAGCCATGGCCGCTGGGCCTGCGCGTCCGGAGCCTGTGCTCCGCAACGGGACAGGCCACAACAGTGAGAGGCCCGCGTACAGCAAAAAAAAAAATCCATAATTTAAAAATTCATTGAGCATCTGATGGAGGATAATTGAAAGTCATTATCTCTCTGGATGTAGGTCATGTACTGTAACCATCAAGTTGTTTGTGGCTAAATCTACTTTTGGTTGTCTCTTTTAATTCTCAATGCAGTTGGTTTATTCATTATTTCTTTGGTGTTATTGGATTATGAGTCATACTTGGTTGATGGTATTATTTGGAAACTCTGGGGGCTGGCTGGAGGGATGCTGTCCTGCAAAGAGTGATTGACTTTGACATGACCAGAGCCTAAAGACCTCAGAATGGGACCACAACCCTCCCCTGCCAAGTCTTCAGTTCTGTATGGCAGGCTCAGGTTCAGGAGTCTCCCTTACTAATCTGGAAAAGGCTCAGTGTCTCAGAAGCAATGCTGGTATTTGTTCCTGCCTATAAATCCTGCCCTTTATGTGTTTTCTCTAGTCACCACTCAGGTTCAAGCTCATACTTCTCTTCTCTCTACAGCTCTCTTTACTTGTAGTGTTTTCTGTTACATCATGCAGGAGTTAGGTATCAGGAACGGAACCCCACTCCCCAAGAATTTAATCCACAATATTGGTGGAAACAAAAGTCCCAACAGGCCACTTTGATACTGTAATATTCAGTGAACCGTGGCTAATACTGCATCATGGAATACAATGCAGAGAAAATTGCTATGGAAAAATAGCTTTCATTTATCCTCCTTTCATTCAGTAAATCCTAAAAATCCAATAAGCATTTATAGAGTGTCTACTTAGAACCAAGCATTATAGTCAATACTGAGGCTTCAGAGGGGAAAAAATAGTCCTTACTCTTAAAGTCCAAGGTATGGTGAAGATACTGACCAACCCACAAATTAATAAATTATATAACACAATGTGATATATAGAAAGTTAGGGGATAAAAGGATACATGAGACCGACACAATATCATGTATTCATCAGGTTCTTCTCGTGACACTTTTTCCTGAGAATTATGAAAACTATCCTTCCCCACCCGTGCAGTTATCCAAGGCCATGTGACTGTGAGCCTGGCCTATTAAATGTGGGGCCAAATAGAAGTGGAGAACTCTGAGGTTAAAGCTGTAATAACCTCCGTGTGATCCTCCAGTTTCTCTACTCCTCTGCAATGGTAAATATGGAAGTCTCTCCTGAATTCACAAGTTCAAGGTAGCCTAGGTTACTTGGGTACCACAAGGTGGACCCTTAGCCATGAGTAGGACTCACAGTGAACTTTGTACAAGTAGGCAAGCCACGGAGAGTTTGGATATGTTTATTAAATGTAGCACAACTTAGAGACTATCCTACTAATGGACTGTGGAAGAAGCATAGAGAATAGAATTGGCTTTAGTAGAGGTAAGAAGCGATTTTTTGGAAGAGCAGTGCTTATAGGTAGACAAAGAGATAATGATGTGCAAGGATGTTTAGGTGTGAAACTGATTATAATATTTGGGGAGCTATAAGCTGTTGCAGAGGGAATTACTACAGGTGCCAGGAAAGGAATGAATTTTAATACATTAGCCACAGTGAACAGCATTCACCATGATTTATCAGTCAGAGTTCTGGGTTGCAAGTAACAGAAACAGACTTTGCTCACTTACATAAAAAAAAAAAAAAAAAAAAAAAAAAGAAAAAAAAAAGGAAAAATTTTTTGGGAAAAACTGCTGTTGCAGAGGGAATTACTACAGGTGCCAGGAAAGGAATGAATTTTAATACATTAGCCACAGTGAACAGCATTCACCATGATTTATCAGTCAGAGTTCTGGGTTGCAAGTAACAGAAACAGACTTTGCTCACTTACCTAAAAAAAAAAAAAAAAAAAAAAAAAAAAAGAGGAAGAAATCGGACAAGTTCTTTGGTAGATCACAGAAACCAGAGAACGAAGCTCAGAAAATAGATATAACCAAAAGATTCTAGTGAGCAGCAAGCACTGCCAAGGGGACTGGGTGTACACTGTCTGGTCCAACCATCCCTGCTTGGCAGATTCCACTGGACTCCATTATGCCTGCCTCTGCAAGCTGGGGCTCCTGCCACTAGACAATTCTGCTCTGAGATGAATTACAAATTCTCCTTTTATTTATTCATTATTTGTCCAACGTTCCAATCCTTTCTAGAGACGTTATTTGCCTGAGCTTAGATAATGGTACCCATTAATGGCAAGGGTACAGACTGGGTATAGATCCTTCTGGTATTTGTAGGAGAAGCCAGGGTTTGGATACTTGGCAGACAAAACAAAAACAAAACAAACATAAAAAACAAACTGTATGACCCTACCTGGTCTCACTTCTCTCCTCTTTACTCTCTGCCTGTCAAATAGTGTGGCTTCCTTTTGTTTCTTCAGACAAGCCTGACTCAATCCTACACCCACTTTTACTTACTGGTCCTTTATCATGGAATGCGTTTCCCATCTATATTTGCATTCACCTTTTTAATGATTCAGTTGTCACCTATACTGTTACCTCTACAATGAGAACTTTCTCAGACATAATATATATATGCTGCTGTCCGTTCTCTTTAATCACTATATATCATATGACTGTTTTATCACTTCATAGCCTTTGTTGATGTTTGAAGTGATAGTAGTCATTTTATTTGGTTTTATCTGTCCTCCAGGAGACTCTGCGAACAGATTTTTTTTTTTAATTAGCACAAATATTTATATACCACAACTCCTTTATCCATTCATCTAATGATAGGATTTCTTGGCTACTGTAAATGGTGTTATGAAGATAGGGGCGTTGATATCTTTCTGAGTTAGTGTTTTTGTTTCCTTTCGATATATTCCCAGATGTGGAATTTCTGGGTAATATGTTAGTTCTATTTTTAATTTTCTGTGAATCTCCCATACTGCTTTCCATAGTGACTGTGTCGATTTATAATCCCACCGTCAGTGCACAAGGGCTCCCTTTTCTCCAGATCCACACTAGCATTTGTTACCTCTTGACTTTTTGATGATAGCCATTCTAACAGGCTTGAGGTGATGTCCTATTGCGGCTTTGATTTGTATTTTCCTAATGATTAGTGATGAGAGGCACCTTTCCAAGCACCTGTTGGGCATTCGTATATCTTCTTTGGAAAAATATCTATTGAGGTCCTTTGACTATTTTTAAATTTTATTATTATTGTTACTGTTAGCGTTATTGAGTTGTATGAGTCCCTGCGGCCCCTCCCGCCGCGGAGCACAGGCCCCGGACGCACAGGCCCAGCGGCCATGGCCCACGGGCCCAGCCGCTCCGCAGCATGTGGGATCTTCCCGGACCGAGGCACGAACCCGCGTCCTCTGCATCAGCAGGTGGACCCTCAACAACTGCGCCACCAGGGAAGCCCCCCCCCCATATATTTTTGATACTCACTTCTTTATCAAATATGTGGTTTGAAAAAAATTTTTTCCCATTCCCTCATTTGTCTTTTCACTTTGTTGATGCTTTCTTTTGCTGTGCAGAAGCTTTTTATTTTGATGTAGTCCCCTGTTTATTTTTTATTTTCTTGCTTGTGCTTTAGGTGTCATATCCAAAAAAATCATTACCAAGACCCTTATCAAGGAGCTTTATACCTATATTTTCTTCTATGTGTTTCATGGTTTCAGGTCTTACATTAATGACATAAGTCATTAATCTATTTCAAGTTAATTTTTGTGAGTGGTATTTCATTCTTTTACATATGAATATCAATTGTTCCAGCACCATTTATTGATGAGACTCTTTTCTCCTTTGAATATTCTTGGCTTCCTTGTCAAATAATAATTGACCATATATGCTTGGGTTTATTTATGGGCTCTCGATTCTGTTTTATTGGTCTATTTATCTGTTTTTATGCCAGTACCATAGTGTTTTGATTACTATACCTTTACAGTATAGCTTGAAAGCAAAAAGTGTGATGCCTCCTGCTTTGTTCTTCTTTCTCAGGATTTCTTTAGCAATTTGGAGACTTTTGTGGGTCCATATAAATTTTAGGCGTGTTTTTAAGCCCATATTATATGAGCAGTGAATACCCGGTGAATGAAGGTTTGGCGGGTTTGAAGTATTTTGACACTTTAAAAAGTTACTAATGGGGGCTTCCCTGGTGGTGCAGTGGTTGAGAGTTCGCCTGCCGATGCAGGGGACATGGGTTTGTGCCCCGGTCTGGGAAGATCCCTCATGCCGCGGAGGGGCTGGGCCCGTGAGCCATGGCCACTGAGCCTGCGCGTCTGGAGCCTGTGCTCTGCAACAGGAGAGGCCAAAACAGTGAGAGGCCTGTGTACCGCAAAAAAAAAAAAAAAAAAAAAAACAGTTACTAATGATTAGACAGAGATAATTTTCATTTAAGTGTAATGAACAGGAACAAAATTGTAGTATATCAAGGGACTTATAAGATAAAAACTAACATGGAAATTGAAATTTTGAAAGTAATGGTTATTTTTTCTCCATTACAAAAAGCACTGCAAATCATCAATCAAGTATACCTACTTTATGAAGCAATTTAGCTTAATTTACCTTCTTCCACTGCTGACTCTACAGCTTTTTCCTCAAAAGTCCCAAATCTATTACTTTAAGTATAATTCCTGTAACTTTTAAGTTTTCTGAATTTCAGTAAAATTTCTTATCTTAAAATAGCATATGAGCCCTCTGTAAAACCAAAAAGAAAGCTTATTTCAATAAAATAATATTTTTATTATATATAATATCTGAATCAGGTACATTTATTAAGAATACAAATTTATTATTTACTGATATTTAGCTTGTGTTGTAGTTTCCTCTCCATTTTACACTTTTGAATAACCAGTAATTTTCATTATTATTTGTGAAGGATTTCTTCTGAAGGAATCCTCGTTTTCCCCTCACTGGAATGCATCTCACCATTTTAAAGTGTCTTAAAATTTAAATGAAGAGGGGCTTCCCTCGTGGCGCAGTGGTTGAGAGTCTGCCTGCCGATGCAGGGGACACGGGTTCGTGCCCCGGTCCGGAAATATCCCACATGCCGCGGAGCGGCTAGGCCCGTGAGCCATGGCCCATGGCCGCTGAGCCTGTGTGTCCGGAGCCTGAAAAATTTAAATGGGGAACATTTCTTTTCTTTCTAGTGGTGTAAAAACAATTGGTGTTTTTCAATTAATTTTACATTTGACTTGAATACAAATTGCAGAAAAATTTTATTACTTCGTTCTCCCATCAACTTTATGTGACAGTATTATTATAACTCTATGAAGCACAAAGAAGTAGTTTGCCCAGAGTAACACAGTTAATAAATGATTGGATTGCAGTCCAAGTATAGTATAGAATCCAATAGTGGTTTTCACTTTCAGCTGCTCTAGCACTAGTGTTTAATAAAATACTTTATTGCTTCCATTATTCTTAGTACCTATGCAATTATTATGTGACTCTCAAAAGCAATCTTGTTTTATTTGGGGGGGGCAATATACAAATATACACTTTGGCTGTACGTATATCAAGTGTACCTTATTTATAATATGAAAAGGAAAGTATCATTTGAATAATTGTGTTTATGTTTATCCCTTTTTAACACTCGACATTTATACCATCCAATTTATTTTGCTTTAATCTTCAGGATACTGTGAAACAAGGAAATGTTCTCACATTTTCATAACTTTCATGACTAGTAGTCTTAGTCCTACTAAGACTTTTATTTGATATGATGAAAAGTTAATGAAAATAAACAGAATGGATAAAAATAATTAATTATGTGATATCAGGAATGATCTAATTATTCATCTTAAGGAGTTCAAATAGCTCTCTCCTGTCCACAAATGAATGCAGAGTAAGTAATATAGCATAGGCACAGATGTGACTATTTGTTTCATAAATAAAACCAGAAACCTAGAGACATGTCTTGAAATGCTATACCTAGAAAAAAGGAGTTACACTTGAGTAAGAAAACAGCTCTTACAGCATATTAAAAACTCTGACTTAAAAGGCAGTGTACACATGAGAAAATCAAGTAGAACTCTTCTAAGAGAGAGCGGGGACTGGACCATAAATCACAACATACTGACTACTCTCCTTAAATAGCATCAGGGTTATAAAACTGAAAATGAAATTGAAAGAAAATAACTTCACCAAAAGCAGGTTTTGATATGTATGTGAAGATGAAAATGGAAAAAAGTTAAAATATTACTCATAGGAAAAAAGATAACACAGATTCAGCACATCAAAGTAGCTAAGTGGTTACCAATGACTTATTTTTGACAATTATGTATGAAAATTTACTCCTGTTTCCTACATGCATAATGAGAACAGTTAAGTTAAACTTGAATTTTTTTAGCATAAATCATCAAGAAGAAAACAGAAGATCAAAAATATAAAGTTCTTTCAGGCTCACACAAAATGTCACTCTTTTGATATTGCCCATATTTATTTCATAAAAATGTCTTTGTAGGCATGAACGATATCTAATTGTGTCTGTGTCACAGGGGTCTCTAAAACAGATGGAATTCATTTTCTATCCAAGACACCTTTATTTTAATTTGAATATTGGAATTCTCTTCATGGTATTTTGACTTGTAGGCTTTGAAATTAAATATGCATCCAGTCTGATTGAAATAAATGACACTCTTGGTCAAAAATCTTTTGTAAAATCAGGAGATATTTTGTTTTTCAAATTTTCAACAACTCTATGAGATGATGTGTTTAAATGAGGTGGAAAGAAACTTGCAAATGTATATTTCCTTGAGATTAGTAATTTTGAATAGGAACAGTGAAGTTATCCATTAATTTATCAATCTTAGGAATATTTATTAAATCCCAAATACCGTTTACTAGGGATAGACAGATGAATAGCGTTATTCCTTATCCTCAAAAATCTCACAAACCAATAAGTAAGGAAAGCCAAGAAAAACTGATTTATAATATAACATGAGAGCTGTTATAATAGTTACGTTCATTTAATATTATATGAGAGTACAGAAAGTCATTGGCCATTTCTCACCTGTTTTTCACTACTAGACCTTGCTTATTTTATGAAACTTATCAAAATATTTAAATAAACTTTTCTTTTTCACTTGTCTTTCCTATTAGATTTTAGTCTACAGTGCTGATCAGCGGGACACAATAATATTCAATTAGTGCTCAAAAATGTGATATATTTTTAATGCTGTATTTATTTATTTGGTCCAGAAAGCAAACATAAGTTTTCTGAATCAGAGGCAAACTTGAAAGTAATAACTGCCGAGGTTTCCTAGGCCACATTCTTCTCCTTCACGGCAATGTGATAGGAGCCAAAGGGTTAACGCCAGTGCGGTCTGTACCATAGCAGCAAAATCTCAGAATTGTGAATTTGTGGTCTTGTATAGCATTGGTACACATCTGCCACCCTCACCTCCTGATCTTTCTAATTAAAAAATCTCTCCAAGAAGAGAAATTGAAAGTCACTGGTTTAGAACACTTTGGAATGTAGACACATAACTTTGCAGAAATAACTCTCTAGAAAAATCTGGACCTATCTGTTTATTCAATCACCCTTTAACTTTCAAGGCTTGTCATTTAATTTAAGTCTTTAGTAAATTTTGGTCAGAAAGCCCTGACCATGCAGAAACATAAAATATTCATACTGCTTCCCAACACTAAGGAAAGTGTTTATAGGGAATAAAGAACAGTGAAGTACAGAATTATTGAAAGGCATATGGTAACAAACAAAACCAAATTTATCCCACTCCTTCACATCCGAATCTATTTCTTGAAACATTACCACCGAATGTCATTTACTTGGATTCTTTTGTCCACTAACATGATTCATATTTGAAGGATTCAAATAAAAATGACAAAGCAGTAACTAAGTTTACTGATTATTTATTACAAGTTGTCCATTTTTATTTGTGACACCTGGAATAAACATGTGTGCCTAGGAGCAGAGATAGACAGAATAAAAGGGCTAAAAAAGAATGATATGGGAACCAGGTACACTCTTGAAATATTTCATGGGGTTTCCTATGCTAACTTATATGAGATCACTAAATATCCATACTGATATATATTCTACTGTGAATATTAAGAACTATTCATATATGTTTTAATATGTCTACAAAAGCAACAGGATCAGGAGTATGGAAGATGAAAGCATGGATTATGGTCCAGGAGGAGCCACCATGTTTTGCAAATCATTTAATTCTGTAGTATTCTTTCTGGATTTTCATCTGTAACATTTTGGGTTACACTAGATGCACAAGTTCGTCGACTTGTGAAATTATATGGTTAGACTGGACAAAATAATGAGGTTGCCCTAGATGATATTTAAAATCATTGGCAATTTCACAGTCTATGTATTATCTTATTTTACATACACACAGACAGACACACACAGACACATACACACTGACAGACGCATACACACTGACAGAGACACACACACACAGTTGAAGAAACAAAGTCGGAAAAAATGCACTGACTGATAGGTAGATTCAGCAATACCTCATATGTAGAGAATAGTGTTAGTCTTTTCTCATGTACACATTACACATTTTATAAAACAGGTTATTCTGCAATAAGCTTTTTTTTTTAAATTATGAGCAAGAGTAAAGGCTTTGATAATTAAATTTTCATTGACTCTCCAACATCCCTTGAATCATCTGTAAAGAATGAACACCAGCGCTGATTCATCAACAATGTTACACTTAATCACCAGCGGGGAATTACCTTTTATATAGATATGAACATGTTGAGATATTTGATACTATGATTTAAAGTTACAGATGTACATTTAAATCTTATTTCAAAGGAGAATCTTCTTAGAAGGTTTCACAGCATTTCATATATATTAAATAATGATATCATAAGATTCTGAAGTCAACATATGACTTATAATTGTAAAATAAGTTTCTACATGTGTTAGGGTAAGCCATTAATTACCTCCGGTAACTGGTGAAAAAAAAGATTCCTAAAGGCTTTCCTGTAAACTCCTACCCTCCGGTATCTTAATTGTATTATGATCCTTTTGGCCTTAGCACAAACAAAATAAAAAAACACACAACACTCAGGCATGTATACACACACACAGGCAAGCACACAAGCATATGCCCAAACAGACAATAATTTAGGAGTTGTTTTAATTAATTATATCTGAAAAAGTTTTCACTTTTCTATGATATATACTTTGCTATGATTCAGATGATTGTCTATAGGAAAATAACCAAAGACAATCTGGTCAGCAGAATTCTAAGACGGCTCCCAAAATTTCTGTGCCCACTATATATGCAATCTGCATAATCCCTGGAGAATGAATATGATGGGTTTTACTCCCATGATTAGGTTACGGTACATTGCAGAGTTGACTTTAAGAAAGGGAGGTTTTCTAGGGCATGCCTGACCTACTCAGATGAGCCCTTTAAAAGCAGAGAATTTTCTCTAGTTGTTCACAGAGGGGGAAGTTAGGGATTAAAAGCATGAGGGGGCTTTGCCAGAGGGAGATTTTCCATTTCTGGCTTTGAAGATACAAGAGGCCATGTGGCAAGCATTTAAAAGCAGCCTCTAGTTACTGAGAATGGCCTCAGCTAACAGCTAACGAAGAAACAGATACCTCAGTCCTACAACCAGCAGAGAATGAAGTCTGCTAATAACTTGAATAATCCTGTAAGCAATTCTTCCCCATAGCCTCCAGAGACAAACAGGAATGTGGTCCTCTGACATCCAAGCCTTTGAGGAGACCCTGAGCAGACGATGCCGCTAACCTGTGCTAGACTTCTGAAACGCAGAACTGTGAGCTATAAAATAGGTGTTGTTTTAAGCTTCTATTTTTGTGTTATGCAGCAATAGGAAAATAATATGAAAAGAAAAAAATAACTTGAAGTACAAGCTTCTGAAAATTTTATAAAATACTTATATACTTAGAGACGATATGCCGATATGCCATATCGAGTTGGCCAATCTGAAAATGATCAATAAATTAAAACAGTGTTTCGCTGGAAAATCGTGAATCCCACTTAATGTATTTTTTCAGGGTTATTTTTGTATAGTGCCAGTTTGTTTTGTCATCTATCGACATTTTCAGGAAAATATATGTATGTTTTTCCAGAATTTTTCTTTCATTTTTATATATAACTATTTTAGGATATTTCCACTGTCCCAATTTTGTCTGGAAAACGCGGGGACTTGATAAAACTGTGAAGGAAATTAGGAGTTGAATCTTTAAGGATTGCCAACCCTGGTTTGACTCATCTGTTGCAATGTTACTGATATCATATCAGTATAATATTTAACTGAAATTTATTAGGTTTCAATAAAAGAAAAGAACTCTTACCAGCTTTTAAATTTCAACACTGATTCAAAAACTTATTAATCCTGTTTAATGATATTACTCTCTGAATTTTCTGGCTTCATGCATTGATCTAATTTCTTCATGTCAATGGACTATCGTCATGGTTAATTTCTGTCCTATTTTTCCCATAAATATATAAGTTTACTGTAAAACAAGGGAGCAGAACAATTATGCCCACGTTTTTCCACATGGTCTACCAAGGACAAGCCCTCGCTTCAACTAAAATCATTAGATTTTAATATATTGTGAGCAGATGAAAGTTCAGCATATAATATCACAGGATCTTAAAATAATAGATAAAGCCACCAAGAGGTATCAGCTAACAATTTTTTTTTCCAGTTTTCTCCTATTATTCTCCATATTTTGTTAGTTGACTTTCACCATTTATCAGTGGAACACCAGGGCCAATGTATCTTTTAATTTTTATTTTATTAATTTAATTTAATTTAACTTTAATTTTTTTTATACAAAGTTACATTGACCCCACGGCACATATATACAGTGGGGTCACTGTATCTTTACTGAACCAAAGGTACTTTTAAAGCTTTTCTATTGCTCATTGCCTATTAACAGGGAAGAATTAAAATAGTTCTTAGAGAGATCAAGTACATAAATAGGGCATAGCATATCTATTAAGCAGAAATGGTCTTACTTTATCTTAAAAGAAGTTTTAATCAAGAATATTTATTTCATTTAACATGAAATATGTTTAGATTAAAACAAGAATGTATAAACTCAAAAAGCATTATAATTTAAAATAGATGTTATTTTAAAATATTTTTCTATATTTTAAATATTTACATTTAAATATTTATTAATCAACAGAATTTTTACTATAACATCTCAAGTGTTCACTAATCATTATCCAAACAGTAGACCAAATTGCATATTTAAACACTCCCACATCCTAGCTGCTGTACGTTTTTCTTTAAAATGCAGGAAAAAATCAGTAAAACTATGTGCCAAATTTTTCTTTTTAGTTAGAAAATAACAATAGGTTAACAACACAGTATTCAGTAAAATACACTTAAACATTTTTTAACTTAGAAATTTAAATTCCATGAACAGCTTAGCTTATTTATTTAGGAGCAAAGTCTCATGCATTTTTATGTATGTCTGTAATATTTAATATTCTATACCTTATCTGAGCTAAGTTACTATTCTAAAGAAAAAATTTAAAAATTAGCACTGGGATGCTGTGAAAGTGCTCTCTGTCAAATATTATTTTGCCCTGGTCATATTTAGGGCATTATCGTTAGTGTTTTGCTGGAGTTTTACTTTAACTTTCTAATTTAACCTTGGTTATGACCTTGGGCACGAACGTTCTCATTAAAAATTAAATTGCTTGTTATAGCCTGGCATCGCTTTCCTCTTTGATCAGAAAGCACAATAGGTTCCTTGAGTGGATTTACCTATAAAGTATTCTAGTAATGAGAACAGAAAAGGCAAGTTTAATAAGCTTAACACTGAAACACAAGCTACCGAAATGCCACGAAGGGGGACAGGTAAGAAACATTTTACGTGGTGAAAATAAAGTACAGATTTGTGATATTAAAATTTGGTCTTCTATCTCATTAAGTAGGCCTTTCTTACAACTTGAAAATCTAGTCGTTGATTTCAGTTCTACAAAATTATGTTCTGCCACTATATATACTTTGTTGATAATGTCAAAACCTCCACCTCCCCTCCCCAAACAGGAGAGGAGAACAGGCAGCCCTTGAATAATTCCACTGTCAAGAAAACAGTTTAAGTGAGTTAGTATTAAAATAACTTCTAGGGCTTCCCTGGTAGTGCAGTGGTTGAGAGTCCGCCTGCCGATGCAGGGGACCGGGTTTGTGCCCCGGTCCGGGAAGATCCCACATGCCGCGGAGCCGCTGGGCCCGTGAGCCACGGCCGCTGAGCCTGCGCATCCGGAGCCTGTGCTCCGCAACGCAACGGGAGAGGCCACAACAGTGAGAGGCCCACATACCGGAAAAAAAAAAAAAAAATTAAGGATTTGTTATCCATATATTGTATCCTTTTAGGACCATACCAGTTTTGTACTTACAACCCCAAGGAATGTTAACTAGGGCTATTTCTTTGCATTAATATTGGGGTTTATTTGTTCCCATTTTTTTTTAATTTCTAGGTAATCATATTACATGCTGTGCAAAATTTAAAATTTAAAAGTACTACTTTTATCACGTACAATAAGGAATTTGAAAATACTTATCAATTTTCATATGATAGACAACTAGAAGTAGGGTTGAAGATGGAGACGTGGATCTATTTACACATAGGGTATCCTTGATAATTAGCTTTTCAATGTTGACCTAGAGTTGCTCCAGTTTAATATACTCACCTCTTCTCATACTGCAGTTTACTCGGTTATCGCAATTTCTCACTTTTACAATTTATACTGTTATATTCTTACCTATAGCTTTACCTATTCCTATATTTGTCTCACAAGATGAATTAGTAACCATTACATCTCTTCATCTAGAAGTACATATAGTTTCTAGTTCTTTAACATACTGGCAAATGGATTTATAAAGTCACTTTATTAATTTACCACGATATAAGCAAAGGAAAAATAATAAGTATCAATTTGTCTATATTTCATTGTTACTTTTGCTTATATAATGGTAGTAAAGCAATATATATTTTTCTTTAATTTTTTTTGACATTACAATTGTCATCTGTACCATTTCTCCACATATCTACTAGATTCTAGAATATTTTATGAAATTATATAAAATGTACTTACTAGCCTATTTTATAACATACTTTTCCTACATGTATAAATTAGTCCTTAGAGTTTTATTTCTGATGTTTTGACTTTACCAAAGTTTTAAAGAGTTAAAGCAACTGGGCCATTACCCATTTTTCTCTCCTTACCTGTGGGACATTCTGAGAAGAAAGGCAGGTGACCCAGGCTAATCTTCCTGAAAACATGCTGATAATCGGACCTCTTGGCAAATAGACTAATTATATTGTTACGAGAAGAGTTTCTAATCTATGAAATGCATTTAGCAGACTGCCTGTAGTTTAGGATTCCTTTTTGAAAAACAAACCTAGAATCTTTATAGTTACAAGGTATTCTCCTTGGAAAACGCATTTGAGCTACAACTGTATGATTCATAATCAAAATGTTCTCTGTGTTTGAGACACCTGAAGACTCTCCCTAGAACTCTCTTCTCTTACTCTGGTCCAGGGAGCTCGAGCCCACTGCAGAAAATAAAAGACCAGAGGAGATGCCCTCAATGTCTCAGTCTTCTCCCTGCTTCCACTGTGCATGTTTACTCATTACAACAAAATTATCGGAAAACATTTCACACTGAGTAAGGACTCTTTCATGTGAATCTGACTTGACAATGCAAATTTTTACTTCTGTTTTTAACATATATATATACATGCACGCACACACATACATATTCAGATATTCACGTTAATTATGCTTTCCTTTTTCCTCTGTGATTTTTTTCTAACAATAAAATCTCTTATATACGAAAAATGTAAGTAATGAGGGCCCACTATATGCCAAAACTTGTACTAGATAACAAATGAGATTCTTGTAATTAAATAATTTATAATTTAGTGAGTTCTATAATCTGACTGCAGAATCAAGAAATACGGAACAGAGAAGTTGACCCACAATGGATACATAAAATAAGCTAGGCATAGACGTACATAGTTGTAAGCTACTGAGATTTTGGTGTGGTGGCTTAACCTAAATATACTGATAAATATATCATTATCAACAGTGGGGTGCTACATTAAAAGAGGGGGAAAAAGTGGCATAGGCTTTTGCACTAGGCATTGGATAGCGAGGAAACTTTATTTGAAGATTGGAAAACTATCAATGCATGCATTGTAGTGGTGGAGCATCTCATAAAAGTGCTTCTCTGTGACGACTCAGAAGGCAGTTAAATGTGCTAAATGAGCCCATGGCTTTGGCTGAAAGAATCAAGAGATAGAATGTTGGCTGTCATTGGCTATATTCCACAGGGTACTATGAGATGAGTCTATAAAAGCAAACTCTTTGTAAATAGGATTAAAAGAAAAATCAAGGGGTCTACATATTGGGACTTGTTGGGTGGAGAGGTGCAACTGATTCTCATCTAACTGTGAAAAGCAAAACTGAGAAAAAAAATCATGTTGCAAAATAGAAAATCAGCCTGTGGTCAGGACTGAATCAAGGTTATGGCCATCAATTCCTCTGTTACAACTTCTAACTCTGATTAAGTTGGGACCCAGTAAATACTTCCAAATGATCAAAAGTGGTTCAACGGAAAAGGTCTAATGAATACCTTGCCTTTTAAGTTCAAATAACTGTAACTAAGACTAGAGAGAGAAGCTGACCAAATATCTGTGGGTATATGACTATTGGCACGTGGAGCTGATTGCTAGAAACAAAGAAGTAGATTTTCAGAGATATAAACCATTCAACATTCCACCTGTGACTGAGCTTAAGCCCCAAATTCCTATAGAAAATAAGCTTAGTTTCCAAGGAAAGATTTCTCTCTAATGCTTTCTTTAGATGCAACCAAGAAAGATAATGAAACAGAACATCAAGAAAGCAGAGGCAAAGTCCACGGAAAGGAATTGACCAGCATGCTCCCTCCCCCAGTGAGATGTCAGAATTGTGATGACGTAGTGTCTGCCCCACAACTTTCATTCTTCTCCTTATTGACACTATCCTGTACCTATTGGGTGTGTCCTTTTAATTCTCTGATCTCTGCATCAGGAAAAGCTATATGCAAATCTGACATGGAAAATATGTGATCCTGGACACTGATTCTGATGCTAAACTGGACTCTTTAATGTACTTCTTGGGGCAAAAGGGGGCTAAGCATATTCTATGTAAATAGCACAGAAGCAAATTTTATGATCAAGAGGACAGCCTGTGTAAATTATTTAATTTTCAAATTATTTACCTCTTTTCTACTGTTATTCAGGATGAAAAATGGTCTCCCAAAGTTGTCTATGTCCTAATCCCTAGAGACTGTGAATATGTTAATTTACATGGCAAAAGGAACTCTGCAGATATGATTAGTTTATGGATCTTGAGATGGAGAGATTATTTTAGATTCTCTAGTAATCACAAGGGTCCTTATCAAAGAGAAGTGGGAGGGTCAGTTTGAAAGAAGGAGATGTGAAAGAGAGAGAGAAAGAGAGAGGAATTTGAAGAAACTATGTTCTTGGCTTTGAAACAGAGGAAGGGGCCACTAGCCAAGAAACAGTTACCCTCTAGAAGCTGGATAACCAAGGAAATGGGTACCACCTTACATCCTCCATACAAAATGCAACCCTGTTGATAATCTTGATTTTAAGACTTCTGGCTTCTAGAACTGTAAGATAATAGGTTTGTAAGATAATGAATCTATAAGACAATAAATTGTGGTAATTTGTTATAACAGTAATAGGAAACTAATAAAATGACTTTCAGTTCTCATCCCTGTGGGAAATTATACTTTCCTACCACACTGCCATCATTCTTGCCAATGTAACTTGCTTTAATTAATGAATCATGAGGAAAAGAGACATGTCACTTCCAAGGAGAAGTTTCAACAGCCATCACATGTTTCCACCGTGCTTGTTCGTTTTTTTTTCCTCCGCCACAACAATAGCAATGTCTCAGACAGAGATAGCTTCATTCTCCTGGACTCCAGAATGAAGATATATGTAGTAAGACCATAGCTGGTCCACAGTGAACTTAAAACAAATAGAAAATAAACCATTGCTGCTGTCATTCACTTGCTATACAGCTAGAGTTTAACTTGGACAGAATGGCTATCTTTCTCCAAAATATCTAAGTCTTTCCATATAGGATTTGTATGTATTACACTTTTTTACTCTCTCAATACAATTGATGAAAGCTTCATTATATGTTATATACATTTCTCATGTTTTCTCTAGGTTTGCAATTATTATTCTTTACATTTTTAGTCAGAATTCTTGGTATGTCAGAAAAAAGGAACATGAATACGTCTTCATGTGATTTGAAGACTGTGTGTATAAAAATAGATTATTAGACCTTGAATTTCTTTAAATCTCTTTTCTGTTGGGCTTGGTTATTTTTTACTATAGAAATTTCTGGGTTATATAAAAGGTGTTATCCCATTTCATTGTGAAGGCTAACATATCAAAGAATATTGTGGCAAGATGAAATTCTAATATGGATAAATATATATATATTGACCCTGAAGGCATTATGCTAAGTGAAATAAACCAGTCAGAGAAAGACAAACACTGTATGATCTCACTTATAAGTAGAATCTGATTAAAAAAAAAACCCCACCAAACTCATAGAAAAAGAGATCAGATTTGTGTTTATAGGAGGCAAGGGGTTGGGAAGAGGAGAAATTGGAGGAAAATGGTCAAAAGGTACAAATAACCACTCATGAGATAAATAATTACTAAGGATGTAAAGTACAACATGACGACCATAGCTCACACTGCTCTATGATTATAGGAAAGTTGTTAATAGAGTGGATCCTAAGAGCTCTGATCACAAGGAAAAAAGTGTTTTCTTTTCCTTGCATCTTTATGAGATGGTGGATGTTAACTAAATCTACTGTGGTAATTCACAATATGTGTAAATCAAACAATCATGCTCTACAGCTTACATTTTATAGTGATAGATGTCAGTTATTTTTCAATAATTGGAAAAATATATGGGTGAATAATCCCAAACAAATACTGGCTGTGTACAGAGTAATGATAATGTTTAATTTTGAGATCAAAAAGATGGAAGAATATGGGCAAAAACTGCATATTAGAAGTGACATCAAATTTAAAGGGTTCTAAAGAACCTAGTTTTGTTCAGAAAAGGTAAAAACTTCTGCACAGCAAAGGAAACCATCAACAAAATGAAAAGGCAGCCTATGGAATGGGAGAAAACATTTGCAAACCATGTATCTGATAAGGGGGTTAATACCCAAAATATATAAAGAAATCATATAACTCAACAGAGGAAAAAACTCCAGTTTACAAATGGGCAGAGGATCTAAATAGACATTTACAGATGGGCAACAGGGACAGGAAAAGGTCCTCAACATCACTAATCATCAGGAAGATGCAAATCAAAACCACGATGAGATATCAGCTCACACGTGTTAGAATGGCTATCATCAAAAAGACAAGAGATGGGCTTCCCTGGTGGCGCAGTGGTTGAGAGTCCGCCTGCCGATGCAGGGGACACGGGTTCGTGCCCCTGTCCAGGAAGATCCCACATGCCGCGGAGTGGCTGGGCCCGTGAGCCATGGCCGCTGAGCCTGCGCGTCCGGAGCCTGTGCTCGGCAATGGGAGAGGCCACAACAGTTAGAGGCCCGCGTACCACGAAAAAAACAAAAACAAACAAACAAAAAAGACAAGAGATAAGTGTTGGTGAGGGTGGGGAGAAAAGGGAGCCCTTGTTCATTGATAGTGGGAATATAAATCGGTACAGTCACTATGGAAAACAATATGGAGGTTCCTCGAAAAATTAAAAATAGAACTACTACGTGATCCAGCAATCTCATTTCTGGGTTATTATCCAAAGGAAATGAAAACAGGATATTGAAAAGGTATTTGCAATAGCAAGTCCACAGCAGCATTATTCACAGTAGCCAAGATACGGGAACAGCCGAGGTGTGTATAAAGAGATGAATGGATGAAGAAGATGTGATATGTGTATATATAGAGAGAGCTGAAATCAGTGAAAATAGAAAATATCAATAAAGCCAAAAGTTTGCATGGATGTCTTAAGAACTTTTCACATTTTATCCTTACTCTCCTTCCAGGTACTTTCTATGACATTGAACTCAAGGGTGGCCTTGCCACTCATTTTGGCCAAGGGAATGTGTATAGCAGTGACTTAGGATTTTGGGGTGCATTCAACTGATGCCTTGGTGACCAGTGATGATTTCCCTGATGGAGAGCGTTCCATCAGTCTACAACCTGGTGAGAGGATCTGTAATTTAAAAACAAAGAAAGAAAGAAAGAAAGATGCTGAATTGCAATAAAAATTAAGTATAAGGAATCAAATACGTTTAAACCACTAAAAATGTGGGATTATTTATACCCACAGCATAACCTAGCCTATCCTGTTGGTTCTTGGAAAATAAGAATAAAATAGATAAAACCTTGGCTAATCATAAACGTGCAAATATGAATACACAAAGAATATATGCATATATTTTGAACGAAAAAGAAATAATATAGAAGCTACAGAAATTAAATTAGAATTACAATATGACAACTGTCATGCTAATACACTGATAAAAGAAAAATAAATTTAGAAATGGCCTACTAAGATTGAGTAATGATTGACTTGAAAGCCATAATAGTTCTCTACTATTAAAGAACTTAAAATAGAACTTCAGCCAGTTAAGTTAAAGAACTTCAGCCAGTACCTTAAAATCTTTACACGAATGAAATGCTCGATCCAAGTAGTCTTGGATCTACAAGTTTTACCAAATATTCAAAACATAAATGATTCCAGTCTTAGATAGACTCTTATAGAGAAAAAAAAGGAAAGAGCTTTTGTCACCTTGTCTTATTAGGCTAACAAAAACCTTAATATCAAAATCTGACAAGGAAAGTTTAGGAGAAAAGAAAATCACTTACCAAGCTAGTCATTAATACACAGTACTGTATTAGCAAAATGAATCTAGTAACGAATTTAAAAAAAGAAAGGTAAGCCTGACATAGTTGGGTTGATTCCCATTAACAGATAAGGAGAAATAATAAAATATATATGTATATAATTATCTCAATAGGTAAAAAAGCTCTCAGTAAAAATTCATACCCATTTGTTATTGAAATAAGTTATTACAAATTTAAAACAGAGTGCCTTGATAAAGGGCATCACAAAATAATAACCCAAATATAATATTTAATAGGAAAGCATTTAAAGCAGTTACTTTTAGACCAGATACACTATCACCACTTCTATTCAACATTGTAGTAGACACCCTTGACATTGAGATGAGAAAAGAAAAAAATTTGAAAATGAAAACATCATTATTTTTAGGTCATATGATTATTTGTACAGAAAACCCAAAAGAAACCACAGGGAAAGTTTAGAATTAATACATAAATGTACCAAGCTTTTTGGATTATCAATATACAAGTCAATTGCAGTGTTACACAAAAGGGATAATATTTTTAATGTAATCTAAGGATACTGATCACATAGCTGTATAGAAATTACTTAAGATATGCAGAATCTTAAAGGAGAAGATTTACTTATAGAGAATAAAACTTTATTAAAAGACATTGAAGCAGATGTAAATAAAGGAAGAATCTACTATGAGTTCAATTGCAAGGCTCAATACTGTGAAATTGTCAATTCTTCCCATGTTGATCTATATATAAGATGAATGCAATCATAATCAAAACCCCAACAGTATTTTTTTTTTTTTAGAACTCAGTAACCTGATTCTAAAATTTATATGAAAGAACAAAGGGCAAGAAATAGCCTAGACTGTCCTGAAAAATAAAGAGCAAGAGTTAGCAACAGTCTTAAGACTCTGTGGCAAGAGAAAGCAGACCAAACATGTTTAGAAGATACTCCAGGTGTGTATGTGCTCTTCCTTGGGTGGTTCAGGGTTTCTTAAATCAAATAAATGGCACAGACCAGAATGGAGAATATTTATTACCCTGTCTGTATTAAAATGTACAACTTCTTTTCATTAAAAACAAAGCAAAACATGACCATATACAGAAGGACTGAGATGTAGCGTAAGAGATGCTCTCATTACACATCGGTAGTTTTGGAATGTAATCTTGTACAACCGTATTGCAGAACAATTCAGAAATCTCAGTGAAGTTGAAACTACGTGTATTATCAAAGATCCAGAAACAGTAAAAAATAAAATCAGATCAGTAACACAGTATTAGTAAGAATTCATTGTGCACAGAATAACAGTTCGAGAACTGGAAGTCTTCAAATCTAAAGCTTTTATGAAGCTCAGAGGCAAGCCGTTGCAGGATGGCTAATAAAGTGCAAATGAGGAAGTAGTTTAACCTTGGCAATGCTTAGCTATTACAATGGGAGTTCCCAGATAGCAGGGGGTTGGTTAAAACTATTATTTTATACTACTTTAGGAAGATGATTTAAGTCTCTTCTATGATTATCAGAGGCGTTTACAAGAAATTACCTAAGTTAAGTTCCCCTATGTTTGTGGAATAAGCAAGATTTAATTTTGCTACATGGCTTAAATTGTTTCGTCTGCTCAGGGAATTTTCAGATTTGGTCTCCATTGTGTATTTTAACATTACCCTAAGGTAAAATCCCTACCCGAAAAAATAAAACACAAACAAAGAAAACCAAGAAGAAGAAGAAAAAAAAACCTTTGCACTAGAAAGAAGCCTTTTATCCATAGCTGCATTGATCAGAAGAGGAAAACAAAAAAGCAGTGGCCTAGATTTCCATTAATAGACTAGTAGAATGGATGATTACTTTATAGTATAATCATACCACACAATACTATATAGCAGTGAAAATAAGTGAAATAAAGCTGTATGCATAAATATGATTGATTCTGAAAATGCACTATAAATTAAAAAATCAATTAAAATATAGGATTCCGTTTATATAAAAAAGCAGCAAAATTATAGATCGATGATAGATAGTAGGAGACACATGTGGTAAGACCATAAAACCAAACCAAAAATATTAAGAATTCATGGTTATGATTACTTCCAGAGAGGAGGAAAAAAAATGAATCAAGATCAAAGGGCTACTAACATTCAATTGGGGTTCTTAATCTGGGAGCGAAGAACAAGGGTGCTCCTGCTTTTACTGTTCTTTAAACTGTGTATCTTTGTGTTTGCATGCAATATACGCTCTACTAAAAGTGTGATGACTTTACAATATTAGACATTTTTACATTTAGAGGTAAATTTATACCTGTTATAATTTTTTCTAATCTTTTGGGGGCCTGTGTTTTTACTTTTTTCCTTATCAATGTTAAAACTTAATTGTTATGTTCACTCTCCAAGTTTAAAAATGTAACATATCTTTTATGTTGTTCCCGTGTTCCCAAACACTCATGTCTTATGTTTATATTTGTGAATCATTGCCTATTTATGAAGTTTTTTTTCTACCAGATATGTTCTGTGTACAGTAAGTTTTCTAAGGACTTGAATGCCTGGAGTCTCTTTATTTAGCACTTAATGCATTTAAACGACAGGGTAAAATGCTTTCCTTAGAGCAATTCAGGGAGATTGCCTCACGTTATTCTTCCATTGAGTGCTGTACTTGAGAAACACGATGTTGATCTTACATTCTTTCCTTTTACGCGATCTCTGTTCTCTTTCTGGGAGCTTGTCACTGATATCCTTAAATTTCCCTAGCAAGTTATTTCCTGTTTTTCCTTTTTGGAGCTTTATGAGCCAGCCATTTCAGGGTAAATATATTAAACTATGTTTCTCTGTACCGCTGGAATCCGATACTTGATATTATTTCCATAAATACATGTTCTCCTTTCCTTCTCATTACCCATCTCTTCAGTCTCCTCAGAGAGAAATCAGTCCTTCTAATTCTATCCTTTATGTTGATTATTTTTCCCATATTTTGTTTCTAACTAAGCTTTCTTAAACATTTCTGGGAAAGTTTCTCACCTCAATTTTCCAACTCACTAATTTTCACTTTGCCTGTAGCTCATGAGAATTTTAATTAAAAAATGAGCTTTGAATAGCTGATGTGAGGTCTGACATAATATAATTTATATTGTTAACATTATATGAAAAATAATCATTTGTCAAAAGGAAAAATTATGTGATTTAATTTATTTTTTGTCGAATAGAAAATTATCCTGTCTCAATTTCTTAGGCTACTTAGAAATATTAGACATTCATAATCACCATAAATTTTTCCACATCTTCAATTACTATAGAGATTTCAGAATTTTCTCACATATTCCATTATCTCCTTCAAACACTTGTATATGTGTGTGTGAGCACTTACATATCAATTTTAGTATATCTAGTTTAAATAAATTGAATTTTTTGACAGTTTGTTTTTTGGACTGTTAAAAAGAGTCATTCTAAAGCATTATGTTTGAGTCATTTTTTTCACTGAGATCTCAAATAACAATACACTCGAGTGCAGATGTGCTAGCCACTTAATATACTATATTATATTCTGTAGTTTTTGCTTTCTCAAACTGTATACTTTTTTGCCTTGCTAATTTTAAAGACCTATTTTGAAATATGATTGTACAACTCTCCTTTAAAGCTTTGGAAAGGAGGAGGAAGGAGTAGGAAAATGCATGAGTGAGAAAAGAGGTAGAGCATCAATAATTTTGCCCTATGGCTTTTGAATAAAGTTGCTCATGACTACATAACTGTGTTGTGAATCTATTACTGATTATATCAGTAGCCTTAGCCATAACCTCTGGACTTCGCTATTTGTCATTTGAATTATGAAAATAACAATACCTGCTTCACAGGGATGGTGAGAAAAGGAATTATATTCCTATTTATAAAATGAAGGAGAAAAATATATGTTAATAAAATCAAAACTACTTTGCCTATTATATTTTTCCTTTAGATGTTCAAATTATTCAAAATCTACAAAAGAAACTGGAAATAAAATTTGTGTATATAATTAACTTTATGTGCTCTGTACATATATTTCAGCTATAAACGTTCTTTAAATAAGTTCCTATATTTAGTGTAGCATTCACCTTAAGTTTTTAAACTTTTACACTAAATTTTTAATATGTTAATTCAAGTTTACTGGGCTTTGTGTGTCATAAAACAAACATCATTTTTATGTTTCGAAATGTTTAATTTTGTAGTGAATTATTATATAAGACAGTACATTTCAGGCTTTATTTTTCCTATTCAAAGATATAGTTTGTTTTGTCATCATAATTGCTTAGCTTTGAATATTTAAATAATAATTTATTAACTAAAAGTGACAATGTTTGGATTAGCTATCTTAACTATAGAGGGAATAATTAAACATAAAATTGACATTTAACTCACAGTGTCACGTCAGCCTATTACCCAAAAGGTATTTCACCTTCAGTCAGTTCTCATACTTAATTTAACTTTAATTTAAAAAGTTTAACTTTAATTTTAAAAAGTTTAGTTTAACTTTAATTTAAAAAGTTCCTGTTTGATTGATGCAGTTAATTGAAGTAGCTATTTCCATTTATATGACACCCATCTGAAGATTTAATGCTAGATTACTATCTCTTCAATTGCATTTTTCCCTGTTACCTTATTTACTGCATTTCTGAATCATAGGTCATACTATAATCTACTTCTATTAAATGTAGTTTTTGATGAAACACCTCAGTATCATGAATTTAGATATCTCCATTCTTTACTAAAATCTTTCAAGGATATGTTTTAAATCTGACACAAATCCCTGGTGAAATTCTCACAACTCTCCTATGCAAGATGGCAATAAAAATCAAGATCTAAAAGATATAGCGCATATTTACAGCTGCTTACAACATTCTATAAAGAGCATTTTGACATTGAATGAGTTTGAATGTGTTACCAGCAAACTGCGCATGGGATGAACAAAATACGTCACTTGTAACTATTTCTATTCCAAATCACTCTGCAATGTCTCCATCCATGAAACCTGTGGTCATAAGGGCATCTTTACAATTCATATGCTTAAAAGTTTTAGTTTAGTATTCATTTTAAAAATGAGACTCTACTTAGATTGGGGCCAGTTTTATACTTGGTCATACAAAGGCCAAATTTGCACCACAGCAAAAGAAGAGATCCGATGGGATTTGCACTAAGAAATCCAGGAGGCCCTAGTTTTCAACCTTTCCTTTTATCCATACACATCTCACCATTCCATTAATTTAAATTCTCCATTCTGGTTGAAAGAAAGGTGAAAGTACAAGTTTAGCGAATGGGGAACTGTATTTAGTTTGGTACAGAGTCACTTACGAGGTATGTTAAATATGAAAAAACTGAATACAATGATAATAATCACTTCGGTATTGCAAATTTTCTGTGCAACTCAGGGACATGCTTCAAAGAGGATTCTCAAGGCAATTTCTATTGAAAACCTGTAACAATAATCTTGCTCCTGTAGTTTCTGGTTAAAAATGAGTTTCAACAAAAATATGCCCCACGTAGGCATTTTCCCCTAGTTTGAAACACGTACTTAATTATCTTTAGGATATTTCCTTTCAAATTTGCCCCCTGAGGTTCATCCACTTGTTCTAAACTTGTCACAGAAAGGTCAGGTTTCCCTAATGTTTGTGGATACTTGGTTCCACTTAAAGAGTTTAGAAAATCAAAGAAGAGAAAAAAGATGGGACTATTATTTCTTTCTTATAAGATGGTATTTTTCATCCTTTAAGAAAAATTTATCTCAAAGTACAGAATATTTTCACTTATTGAATGCTCAAGATGGGAATAAATATTTCCAAGTTACAGAGTGAAATTATGTGTTATTATGAAACAATAAGAGTAATCTACTGACTGTGAGAAACCAATTTAGGATCAATCCCCCCAAAAACACTAAGTTGAAAAAAACACAATATTAATAAAATCCATGTTTACCCATGACATACAATCACAATTTCACGTCCAATTCTTAGAGAAAATATTGCATAAATTATCAAGTCACCACATTTTCTTTACATGAAAAACAAAAAGCTGTTAAAATCAGCAAATTATAAACGAAGCTTGTCAAAATCTAGGAGACATTTCTCAACACTTGCCTCAGTCAGCATTCTTGGTTGCTGGCTGCAGACATTAGAAATGGAGTCTGGCCACATAGGAAAAAAATGAATTTAGAAATATATGAAGTAGCTCATTGTATGAGAAAACTGGGGAAGCAGATTCTGAAATCTCTTTGATTCTGGAATCAAAGGCATCGAGACCAGAGGCGTGGCCAATGGACACCAGTATGATTAGAATGCTTTTACTGTCGCTGGCGCTACTGGACCTTAGCCATCATCACTCCTGTCCCCAATTCTAACAGAGCTGCCAGAAAAAACCTAATGCTGTTTGCTGCCTCTGGGTACCCCCTCTTCTGGCTTCATCATTGTGGGTGATGGCATCTTATTAGCTCTGCCACCGCCATGTGCCAGTGCCCCAGGTGAGAGGTTACACCTGACCTTGAAGAGTTCTATAATCCTGCCACCAACCAAATTTCATAGTGTGGCTTTGTCTAAACAAAAATAGCCCTCGGGCTTCCCTGGTGGCGCAGTGGTTGAGAGTCCGCCTGCCGATGCAGGGGACACGGGTTCGTGCCCCGGTCCGGGAAGATCCCACATGCCGCGGAGCGGCTGGGCCCGTGAGCCATGGCCGCTGAGCCTGCGCCTCCGGAGCCTGCGCTCCGCAACGGGAGAGGGCGCAGCAGTGAGAGGCCCGCGTACCGCAAAAAAAATAAAAAAAAATAATAATAATAGCCCTCACATGCCAGCAAATAATGTCCTCTCCAGAAAAATCTTTTTTTTCCCCCCATAACAGACAGACCAGTGGAATTAGCCATGCTAAATTTTTGGTGAAGTTAGATGGCCAGAGAAAATGACTGTGGGATCACTCCATACCGCCACCCAACTTGTAATTAACGTATTTAATGTTGGTAAATAAGAAAAAAGAAAGGCGAGGAGGGAATTGTTCGACCTTCAAATCCCTTTCGTCGGTGAGTCACAGCGGTTGCTACATAACCTTCCGTCTGAACAGAACCTCTGGACTATGTTCAGTGTCTAAGCAGTCCTGTGTCTGTGCGTGAGCAAAAGGAAGGGCCGCAGGTGGTCCCTCGCGTTGATGCTTTTCTAACGTCAGCGTGTTTTCTAGTCGTCTAGTTAACTCCTTGCTCTTTTAATATGGGTAACACCTTAATGCCCAAGGACCCTTTCAGAGTTGTAAAGTCTTGCTTATTTCTCTACATTTTACTTCTGAAGTTCCTCAACTCCCCTCAATTTCCCAAAACCTTTATATTCTATATGTAAGAAAGAGAAATAAAATAGATGGATAGAGAGATAGGCAGTAGATTTAAACCACCTTACATCAAAAAACGATTTGATATTTATTGGAATGATACTAAATTTTTCTAGCCTTTCCTAATATATTCTAAAGAAAGTTATCGCCATGAATTCTCCATAAATAAGAATATTCTTTCCCGCTTTCTAATGTTTCATGAAACTGCCTAAAACTTTATGCATGTTTTGCACTTGCCATAAAATCATAAAAATAACAGATTCACACACTTCAGCTTCTTGAACTGATTTTTAAAGTTTGTCTAGTGTAATTGTTACTTGTATCAAATAGAATCTTGAGAATGACATTAACTGTTCAAAGAACTGACCTCATGGCAGAAAGTAATACACTCTATAATACTTGTTTTTGATTTTCTACCATATAGGGTAAAATTTTTACATGAACAATGTCTGATACCACTGCAGAAGAAAGTACCTGCTTCTGAAGCACTGGAGATCACTTTCAACTTTAGATAAAAATCTGTTGACTTAGCTAACCTTTCCAGGACAAAATCTTTTCTAATGACCTCTGCAAAAAAGTTTAAACCAAACCTTAAGGAAAAGTATTAGTGTCTAGGAAAAACTTTTCTCCTCAGACCCTGGAGGAATATCTCAGCTAGATTCAGAAGCAGAATGGAGATCCTTTTATATGACAATAATAAATTCAGATGCCTTGAAGATTAGACCAAATTTTCCCCAGTGCAATGTTCACTCTCTCATGGACACTGACATCTTCAGTCAGCTGTCAGACAGCAGTACCATTTTAACCCTTAATCCCCATCAGTCATCTCTTAGGTATGAAAAATCATTTTATGACCCAGCTGGACTTCTCGTGAAACCACTTCATTTGTGGAATACTGCTTTAAGGGTTGATGAAGTTAGGATCTTCATTTATTTTACAAAGAGATGTTTCTATATATTGTTTCCACTAAAGAAGTGGAGTGAAAGTCCACTGCCTCCTTTCTACGCGCAGACTAGGGTGATATACCCACGCGCTTCCCCCGCAGAGACACACACCACAACTAACATACAGAAAAGATATATTCTTAGACTCATTGTTAGCTGTATGTTCACCTGCACCGCTCTGCGTTACTCCCTCAAGTGAGATGCCAGAGTGGTCCTTTAAAAATCATGTCAGATCATATAATTTCTCCGATTAACATCATCTGATGGCATCTCCTTTCACACAGAGGAAAAGCTGAAGTCCTCACGATGGCCTCTACAAGAGCTGCCTGCATCCCCCTCTTGGGACCTCTGAGACCTCATCTCTATCACTTTCCTCTCATGCACGTCACTGCAGCCGCAGGAACTTCTCTGCTCTCCCTCAAACATTCAGGTATGACACAGCCTAGTGTCTGTACGCTCTTCCTCAGATTCCTCTTGGCTTTAGCCCTC
This sequence comes from Neophocaena asiaeorientalis asiaeorientalis, assembly GCF_003031525.2. Lineage (NCBI taxonomy): Eukaryota > Metazoa > Chordata > Mammalia > Artiodactyla > Phocoenidae > Neophocaena > Neophocaena asiaeorientalis. The sequence goes on along the minus strand of NW_020173204.1, from coordinate 3,313,440 downwards.
ATGGTCACTGCTACCCCTTCCTCAAGTACAGCACCAAGGATCATCTTACGTTCTTACCTTCTCTTTGTAAGCGCAATCTCCCCCCCACCCCCAGGACTTCAAAGACCCCTTTCCTGGCTTTATTACTGTCCATTAAATGTATCATATTCTAACACACTATAAAATTTAGCAAATTTTAATTAATTAAATTTAATTCAATGTACTAAATTAAAAAAAATAATAAAGCTACTCACAATTCTAGCATTCAATGTCCATCTAGTTGCCAAGATCAAGAACTGGTATCACATTTCTCATGTTATTTCAGGAATCCCAACCACAGGTAAATACCCAGGAGAAATCCTGCACATATAAAACAGGGGACATGTACAAGAATGATTACAGCAGAGCTTCACAAAACAAAACATGGGAACACCTCAAACAAGTGAGTTTATGAATAAACTGGGATATAATGCAAGATTATACGGCAAAGTGAATGAACTAATGTGGCATGTGGAAATAGGGATAGCGCTCAGTTCATGTAACTTATCTTCATCTAAAAAAATAGAAATTTGATTGCTCAATTTACAAAATTTTCCTCAACCGCCAACTTCAAAAGGGCAGAATATTTCAATAATTGGTGAATACATTCAGGGTCATAAATCGGAACACAAATATGGGTAAAAATGAACTTTCAGTAATTCTAAGAAAAATATTAAGGAAGATCTACTTCATTCATTCAAAGAAAAAGATGATCTTACCTATGCTTTTTAGCTGCTTAGCCCCTCTCTATACGCAAAATCAGAGTCCATCTTCAACAAGGGTGGAGGCACGAGCCACAGAAGGTGATGGCATTTGGACAGAGTAAACTTTTGTTTTGAGAACAAAGGGCAAGAAATTTTGAGAAGCACTTTCCTGGGCCTGAAGGTCTACAAGTTGCACTGAAGCCTCACTGAGTAGTGAACCCGCAGCAACACAGATATCCATGTGATTTTTGAAATACATTTGTGTGTGTATGTGTGTCTGTGTGTGTGTGTGTGTGCGCGCGCGCGCGCGCGCGAACGATAGTTTGACATGGGGGCTTTTATTGATCTCTGTTTAAAGGCAATGCTGCTTGAGCATAAGTCACCGTAGATCTTGGCAGCCACACTCTGTAAAGATAATTATATCAGAAAAACAGTAGAACGAATAAAGGACTCTTTTCCAGGGAATGTTTTCCTATTCTTTTCGATAAAAAGGAGGATGTATGCCAAAGAGCAAAGGAACAATTATATGGAGCCAGGATCTATTTTTGTCCTCTTCCAATTTGACCTAAGCATGCATTGAACAAGCTAATTCAATTTCTGGTTCTTGTTTGGTGGTATGGTGATCCCAGAGAGACTTTCCAAGTGACTAAATGATAGGAAGCAAGCTAATATCACTGCCTTCTTTAGAAAGAGCAATTTTATAGTGAAATTTGATGGGATAGAGGAGGTTGGTGGTAATAAATTATTCAAGATAACAATAGCCTTAGGGCATGCATGAGTTATCTATTTAAATAGTACGCCCTAGCTGAGCTGCGTATCAGAATATGGTTAACTCCATGCTTGGGGTTGAGATTATCCTGTTGTTAAGGTTAAGTAACCCCTATGCTATTTTTCTTAACACCATATATTTTTCCACTTTTAATCTATCATTAAAAGGACCTACCAAATTGAGACCATACATTCAATGAAGTAATTAAACTAATATACCTTTTAGCATCCTGCATAGTTAGTCAATACAAAACTACTTTACATGAAGACACTGGTGGAATATATCTTCAGGCAGATTACAAGATATCTGTAACAAATCAGATTTCTGAGAGCAATACTTTAATTTGTCCTAAAATTTCACTTTGAAATTTGCAATTAACTCTTCTGTTTGACCTCTACCTCAAGAGGTCCAAGTAGAAAAGGCTTCAAGGCAATGGTTAATTGGATGCATGCTTTCTAAGTTAGAAGTCTGAAAAAGTATTTTTATAACTCATTCTTTGGAAGTAGACATTTATATTTAACTTAGGTATTTTAGTCTAATTTCTGTGTTTCATATTATAAATAGTTGACCTTCTTCATGGTCTTCTCTCTGAAAAAATTGAGTTTTAGAAATCATGTCATTTCAATTAAGAAAAGTTATTAATGTCTGTGTCCTGGTTTACAAAATTAATTCATATCAAAAAAGCAGGCAGGAGAGGCTAGAAAGCCATCTTTGTTGTTAATTTCTCTCAGGTTTTTTTTTCTGCTGTTTTTAGAAAAATGTTAGAATGAATAAAAGTGTTGTTCATACAATTATTAATTGGTATATTGGTTTAATTATGACAAATAATCTGGTTAAATATTTTGCCAAAATGGTGGCATGATAAATGTATGCTTTGATGCAGCTTCTACTTCAAACATCAATTTTAGTTGAGATAAATAAAAATGTGTATATCCAGATTTAGAAATCATATCTTTGTAGATTAGGAAAAGAAGGAATCAATAAAGGGGTGCTGAGACTAAGCATTGAGTCTTCTATGCCATAAATTAGGAAAGGATGGTAGTTGTTTGACTCTAGAAGTTTAAGAGGAATAGAAGGGGTCCATGTTAGATTTGAGACCAAAGATATTTCAAGGTGTGAAGCTAGGAGATGGTTACATCAGCTCTCAATAAGTAGCCTGTAGCTACTGAACTCTGAGCCTAAGGAGGAAGCAGAATACAATAATAATAATTATCAGCTGTCACAGAGGTTCTATCTAAAACCTATGACTGTCACTGTGAGGTTGACAAAGTGTAATTTACCAGGAAGGTAGTTACCCTTGAGCAAGGCAACTCCATATTCCATTATAGGAAGGGGTGAGCACAGAAGGAGAGTGTGAAAAAAATAAATTAAAAGTGAACCAAAAAAAAAAAGCCCTCCCATTTGAGTATACAAAAACCAATAGAAATGAAAATATTACCAAAAACAAACAAAAAAAAAAAGAAAGCAAAAAAACCCTTCAAATCTGATTGTATGAAAGATAAAGTTATGACAGAGTACTAACGTATTTTTCCTCATGAACTGTAAAGAAAATTCTAGTATTTTAAATTTATCTTCAAAGAAATAAATGAAGAAATCACATCCATAAAAAATAAGAAATGATGAAATAAAAACTCAATCAAATGAAGCTAGTTAATTAGAACATGAAAAGTGAATTAATTCAATTTCTTCCACATGAGAAATTCAGCCTTTAACATTTAAAGATGCACAGAAGGAATAGACTCTGGCTGCATGAAAAATAGTAAATTGGAATGTAAAGTTGAGAAAAATCATACAGAATTAAGCATCACAAGATAAAAATGATTAAAAATGTAAAAGAGCAGGTAAGTAGAAGGATAAATTCAGAAGCTAATACTTTTCTGAGAAGTTTAAGGATAGAGAAGGAAGAGAACAGCAAAGAAGTAATATTCAGAGTTAAAACTTGAAATTTTCAGCGGAAGTATTTTTCTTAGCAAGACATGTTAAAGTAGCATTCAGTATATTAATAAGGAAAAATTACACAAACGCAGTCCCATGCTGAGAAACTGAACACCAGGAATAAAGAAGTATTTTTAAGCAAGTATCAGGAAAAATATTAACCAGTGTAATGATAACAAGGTTGTACAATAATGTTTTTACTGCAGCCATTAATGCTGGAAGATAATGGAGCTATATGTGAAAGTAATGAGGAAAACTGATTTCAATGTAGAAGTAACTAATTTGCTGAACAGTCATTCAGGAGATACAACAGTTTCTACTTCCTTTCACAAGAAAGTAACTGGGTCAGAAGTTTCACCCTCTGCCCTCTGTCTTGAAAAATCCAGATTTTCCGTGTGAAACAATGGCTTTCAAGGAATTAGACAGCAGACAATGAAGTATATAATCCCTCAGAGATAGGAAATTATCAAACAATGTGAATAATCCAGCTGCTCTAGCTTACTGCCTAGAGATATTTGAGGTCATGGGGTAGACCCATGGACTCAGTGACACAGAAATGAGTGTGTAGGCAAGTCGAGGTATCAATAGTATGCAGGCTCAAGTACCAGAAAAGGAGAGGTGGGCAGAAAAAGAACTGCAGAGTGTACCCTTCAAGTATACAATCATGTACTGATCAGCACAAGTGGATGAAGAAAATAACAGTGGTTGACAAGTGAACCACCTGAAAAGATTAGGGAGGACAGTGCCTGACACTTAAATAAGGCTTGGACTAGTAACTTTTCCCACCAACCAGAGAGCAAAACTCCAAATTAATGGTACACTGAAAACAATACTAAGAAGATCTTGACTCAGTAATGGGGAAAAACACTAACTACTGCTTTGATCTAACCAAAGAATGCTCATAGGCAAGACCAAAAGAATGAAATTGTTCCCAAGTAAATTAGCAAATAAAGCTCAATTATTGGGCTTCCCTGGTGACGCAGTGGTTGAGAATCTGCCTGCTAATGCAGGGGACATGGGTTCGAGCCCTGGTCTGGGAAGATCCCACATGCCGCAGAGCAACTAGGCCTGTGAGCCACAGCTACTGAGCCTGCACGTCTGGAGCCTGTGCTCTACAACAAGAGTCCGCAATAGTGAAGAGGCCCGCGCACCGCGATGAAGAGTGGCCCCCACTCGCCACAACTAGAGAAAGCCCTCGCACAGAAATGAAGACCCAACACAGCCAAAAATAAATATTAAATAAATAAATAAAAGATTACTATTATAAAAAAAAAAGCTCAATAACCTACATATGATACAAAAATATCCAGGACACACAACATAAAATTTGTAGTGTCTGGCACGTAATCAAAATCTATGAATCAGGCAACAGAAACAGGAAATTATAACTCATGGCAAGGAGAAAAATCAAACAAAATTGACTCAAAAATGGCACAAATGATAGAATTACTAGACAATGACTTTAAAAATTGGATTGGCTCTATTAGTAACAAAGTAGATTTCAGAAGAAATAATGATAATACATATAAAGGGGATAATGAAAACGTGGTCAATTCATCAGGGGAATGTAACAGTCCTAACCGTTTATGTACCAAGTAACAGAAATTCAAAATACATGAAGCAAATATGGAAAACCTGAAAGAAGAAAAAAGTAATCCACAACACCACTCTCAAAATAATAGAATACATAGATGAAAAATCAGTAAGGATATAAAATACTTGAAAAATACTATCAACCAGTACTTCCCAGTTAACCTTCTATACAACATTCCACTCAACAATCACAAAATACATATTCTTCTCAAATGAGTACAGATAATTTGCCATGAAAGGCTGTACTCTGGGACATAAAACCATTATTTTTAAAAGGGTGTATTTCTTACAAAATATGTGCTCTGACTACAATTGAGTTAAGTTATAAATCAATAACATAAGGATATCTAGAAAATCAGCAAATATCTGGAAACATAATAGTCACCCTGAGGCTGAGAGAGAATCAACTTGTGGTTATTTGCCATAAATTTAAAGAAAGGATATTTAGCATGATTTTCCATTTTTCCATTTTCTCCACATTGAGCTGGAGATTGGATTTTAACTATGGTTGTATTTTACCCAAGATACTCACAGGAAGTGAGAGAGGAAAAAGATTGTCAAGGGGATACACAGAGACACTGTAAAGGAGGACTCTGGAAATTAAAGAACATAAAAAGGAAAAGACAGTACATAAAGGAAGAGAGGTGGAGGGAACTTCAGTGAGAATAATCCCTGAAGTTGAGGGTGGGATTGGAAAGGTGATGGTAGTGGTCGGAGTGTGATTCTTGAAGTTTATATTATGGAGTGTCTGCAGTTATCACTGTTGCCAATTGTTCCAATCTAAAACATATTTTCAGAATGATAAATCAATATATTCAGAAGGAGGAAAGATGGAAAGCTAGAGAGTAATATTTAAAATTCAGACACCTTAAAACAGAAAAACAAGTAGAGATTGGAAGAATATATTTACAACACATGTAACTGGTAAAGAAGCAGAAACCCGAATGTAAGAATTCTAAAAAGTTAATAAGAAAAGCAAACAAACTCATAGAAATATGGACAAATAATATGAAGTCACTCAGAGTAATAAACCTGAACGCTCATAGCACATAAATTATGCTTAACCCCATTACTGATTAGAGAAAGGCACATTTAAGAAGGCGGAATCTAGAAAAATGGTACAGATGAACTTATTGCAAAGCAGAAATAGAGACAGAGATGTAGAAAACAAACTTATGGATACCAAGGGGGGAAAGGGGGGTGGGATGAACTGGGAGATTGGGATTGACATATATACACTACTATGTATAAAATAGGTAACTAATGAGAACCTACTGTATAGCACAGGGAACTCAATGCTATGTGGTGACATAAATGGGAAGGAAATCTAAAAAAGCGGGGATATATGTATACGTATAACTGATTAACTTTGTTGTACAGCAGAAACGAACACATTTTAAAGTAACTATACTCCAATAAAAATTAATGAAAGAAAGAAGTTGAAATCCCTTCCGCATACAATAATTCAAAAAGGTGATTCATCCCATTAAGTGGAGGCACAAGAATTCACACAATGGTTGGAATATGAATTGGTCAACCAATCACTTTGGAAAGCAATTTGGCAATATCAAGGGAAGCTGAAGATGTACGTGGACTATAATCCAGCAATTCCAGTTCTGGATAAACGCTCAGACATGCACATGAGGAAATGTACAATAATAGTCACCGTAATATTAGCTACAGTGTGGCAGAAACCATAATACTCATTGATAAGGGAATAATTAAATAAATTGATATATTCTTATTACATGCATGGATTAGGAAAAAATAAGGCATTATAGTGAACTAAATCTACAAATATCAACATCAGCAACTCAAAAAGGCAACATGCAAAGAATACAGGTTCAGGACAACGCTGTTTACATAAAATTTCTAAGCAATATATATAGTATTTATGTTTATGGACATATATACATATTGGTGTATAAAAACTATCTACACTAATACAAAAATGGAGATTTCCTCTGAAAATGGATACAAGGGAATTGCAGAGTACATGAGGAGAAGGGGTTGATTTTATCTGTACTGTCTTGTTTTTTAAAAAAAATCTTAAAGAAATATTAAATATGATCAGATTTGTTATAACTGGTTAATGGGTATAAAGTGAGAGTTGTTATCCTCAAACTTGTCTCTACCTTTTAAATATGTTTTGAAAAGAGAGAATATAGGAAATACTGGAATATCTTATCATCTGAATTTAAATGGAGAATAGATGATATTTGAAGAGTACTTTGTCACCTGGATGAGACATTTTAACTAATTCAATTTATATATTAACTCATTAAAGGAAGTATTTATATTGGTTGGAGATGACATACTCTCACAAACGTGATGTGAAATCAGGCTTTTCAAGGGGGCTAAGTATAATCCAATATATCATCTGGTCATAACTTTTTTCTATATAATATTTGTTGACATTCAGTTATACTATAAAACTATTTACCCTCAGTATTCATGATATATTTTCTTAAATCATGAACATAATATTTCATATAAAGAATTTTGCAGCAAATGTTTCTGTAAGTACTTCCTGGAATTTATTCATGTAACTAAAGCATTCCAATCTGATATTCTTCAAATTCATCAAAAACATTAATTTACCTTAAAGTTTGGGTTTATGAAATATACAAGGGTGCTATGCAAAAATATGTAAATATTTAAAGGATTAAGTGACTAATGTACTTGCAAAGATTTTGCCCATGTTATAGTTGTATTTACAACTGGTTTATAAAATCATTTCAATAAATGAGAGGAAGAAATTACCTTGTCTCATGAAATCTGGATACATTTTAAATAGTTGATAAAATCTTAATGTTTAAAGGACAATTTTAATCATAGGAAAATCTAAAATGTTTTTAATAGGCTAAATTTGCTCATTATTTTCCTAATGTTTTGTTTCTTGAGATTATCTTCACTTTTGGTTAGTGCTTTAGAGATTCAAAAGAGCTTTTTAGAAATCTTTCACAGAAATACACCTCCCTCTGGCAATATATACTTTTATATAGTAAAAGCTTTCCCACAAACACACAGAGCTGTCTCTAATTATGGAAATGTTAACAATTATTATCATCAGTGCTGAAATATCTTTTACACATTATTCGTTAGTAAAATTCTAAATTCTAACTTTCTTTTGTTAAGCAATCAGAGTGACATTCATGGATGACTGGAAATACTTGAAGTGATATCTTCTGTATTTGAAAAATAAGTTTTTATGTTAATAACAAGCTCAGTGATGTCAGACTGCTTTAATCACGAAGGCTTTTTAGCAATGAGACTATTCAATATGGGCTCATGAGTTCCCTCTGTCTCCATCCACAATAATGAGCATAGCTTTGGAAGGATTTTTGAATAGGAAAGGGAAGGTTAATAAGAATGATTACACATATTATAATGCTTAAAATAGTACCAGCACACTAAGAAATAAATTCAACATTATGTGGAAGTTCTTTGAAGCCTGTTTTGTTTATAAATGGCTTTTGTGTTCAGTGATGTTATTCTAATTACAAAGAAAGAAGTCTGGAAGATTTTATAAAGATGTAGTTAGCAATAGTTATCTTTGTTTTGATATTGTGTCTTGCAGGAAAACAGAAATAAAGTGGTAGAACAAAGGAGACAACCAAAAATTACCATCAGCAAAGTGATTACATTTTCATTGTTCCTGTGACAAGCTGGGGAGTGTTTCCGGACTTGTCCTTGGTCGAATTACTTATGTATTTCAGTTTGTTGGCTAAAAGACAAAGCCATTGCAAATAATATTGACTTTTCAAGAATTAAGTAGGATTATCTTGACTTTGCCACCAATGATGATATAACCAGACTGGAATTTCAGAAAGATTACGGCTTCTGTTCTTTGGGCATTAAGTTAAATGCCTTAGTGGCTGTTCAGAGGAACCAGAGACATGATAGATCTTCCCCAGTTGGCCCCTGCACTTGTGCAAGTGATGTTTGAACCTAGCAACTTGCTCCACGGTTATATTGTTTGATTGACCAGCACTGTCTGGATATAGCTAATGAATTGGCCAGAAATTTGATTCTGTCTAGGCTAAAGAATACAATGGTTTTACGATCCTTTGAATGCCAATTAACTAATCTGTACCTATTCCTTATTTCTATATGAGGGTTATTTCCATTTTGTAGAGCGTAGTAGAAAAGGATTCAGAGTTAAAAAAAAATTGTATTTGTTCAAAGTAAAGGATTCCATATGACATAGTGAGTGATGAATAAGAGGCAATAAATCCTGTAGAGGAGCACGTACAAGGCAAGTTATCAGAGGAGTGAAAAGTGAAGCGAAAATAGGAATGAGCTTCAGAACACTGGTGGAAAGAGCCTTTAGTCCGGAAGAGGGGCGGTCTGTTCATTAACGCACTTTTGGAAAAACTGTCATCTTTGTGGTAGTTAATGATGTATCTCTTTGCTAGTTACTAGCTTTGCAAGGCTTAGCTTATTCAGGCTGTGTGACTCTGGCCAGTTATTGTCCTTCCGAATGAGTTTTTCTTTAATATGGTGGGATTCGAGTGCTAGTATTATACATTTGTTACGATGATCTATAAAGCTAACATTCGAAGGGCTTCAAATAATTCCTAGTTTATAGTAAGTACTGAATAAATGCTATTTATTATTATAATTATCATTATGTTTGTTTTTATCCTATCTTTTGTTTTTTTTTTTTTTTTTTGCGGTACACGGGCCTCTCACCGTTGTGGCCTCTCCCGTTGCGGGGCACAGGCTCTGGACGCGCAGGCTCAGCGGCCGTGGCTCACGGGCCCAGCCGCTCCGCGGCATGTGGGATCCTCCCGGACCGGGGCACGAACCCGTGTCCCCTGCATCGGCAGGCGGACTCTCAACCACTGTGCCACAAGGGAAGCCCTCTTTTGTCTTTTTTCACTCATATATATATACAATATTTTTAGAAAGTATGTATATTTTTAATAATAATATTATAGACATTTATGTACTTACCCCAAATGTATAAAGTAAAATATACTCTGTATCTTTGAAAAGCTCACTGTACCCTCTATGACTGCATTCTCAACCTTGTCTCAACAACTGTTGTTTACATTTAAATTATTCATTCCTATGCTTTCCTTTTTGGTTTTTCATTTGTGTCTTGTAACAAAGTTGACTAACATACACAAGAGATGTCTGTTCCCTTGTTCAGCGTAAAGCTATGTTGAGGAAGCAGCTGCTTGTTCACAGACTATATCCCCAACTCCCTGTATGTGGTGGGACAACGTGACTCTTCCTGCTTAAATGGAGTATGATTGGAAGTGATACGCGTCATTTCTGGGCCACTGCGTTTAAGAAATGGGTGTGTCTTTCCATGCTCTCTTTCCCTATCGACCGGATGGATGTAAAGAAATATGTGACTGTAGGGGAAGATGGAGTCACAAAATGGAAGGAGTTACCATGCAAAATAAAGCAATCCAACCAAGACGAACACATGCTTCAGACAGTTTCATGAGAAAGAATTCAGTTCTGAAATTTTGGCTTTTGGTTGCTGAGGGCAGTTAAAAATAAGCTAAGTAATAAAGATCTATATTAGCAATCAATATGTTTATTTTTTTAAATTTTGCCTGTTTTTTTTAACTTTACAAAAGTAGCTGCAATATGCATCATTACGCAGCTTGCTTTTATTCTCCAAAATTACATTTTTGCTACTTGGCATTTTTCGTGCAAGCATCTGTAGCTCTTTCACTTTTACTGCTGTATACTATTTCATTGTATATGTATGCTGCAGTACGGTTATTCACTTCATATTTTGATTCAATTGGCAAAAGTTGTCATCCTTATGATAGTTAATGGTACACCTCTTCCATATTGTTCAATAAAGTTTTATAATTTTGTCCCTAAAGGCTTTTACTACATTTACTTTGCTACATTTGCTATTAGATATTTCTATTTTTATTTCTGTTGTAAAGAATATTGATGTTGACAAGTTATGGAAACATACTTTGGAAATATTAGAAAATAAGAAAATGATTGTTGATACTTTTTTGTTTAATCAATGCATGCTAAACTCTCTTATTAACTCAATTATTTTATCTGTAAATTCCTTGCATGTGCTATATATACACAAGAATTCCATTTACAAGCAATTATAATTTTGTTTCACCCTTTAAAATTTTTTTTAGTTAAACTGCCTACACGGAAAAAAAGATAAAAGTGTAAATAGCTTACATCGTATTTCAATCCTAATCTTCAAGAAATGCAGTAAAATTTAACTACTAAGTAAAATGTTTGTAGTAAAATTTGCAATACAGTCTTTACTTTGTCGGTAAGTAACTTTTATTCCCTGTTTGCAGATAGATTTCATCAAGATTGGATACTGGATTTCATTATCCTCTCTTGGTATCTATTATGATAATTATATTTCTCTCTTTAATTCTTATACCTACCTGCTTACATCATTTTATTTTGAATCCAAACTTGCATTTTTGATATGATTCTAGATTGATCAGGAAGTAATATCTGTTTTACATGTTGCTGTATTCATTTGCTAATACCTACTTTAGTATTTTTGCTTCTATATCTATGGATGAGATTGGCCTAAAATGTTTCCGTATACTAATGTTCTTATCTGGTTTACATATCAAGGTTGTGTTTCCCTTCTTTAATCTGGGGAATATATTATATAATATCAGAATCATCTGTTACTTGGATGAGTGGTAGAACTTGTCCTAAAATTGTTTGGCCTATTATTTTCTTTGTGAAGAGAGTTTGAATAAAAGTTCAATTTTCTGAATGATTACAGAATTATTCTGCTTTTCTATTTCTTTTGAGTCAGATAGATTGAGTTATATTTTTTCCCATTTTAGCCTCTCAGTTTTTTTCATCAAATACTCTTTTTAAGACTTGAATAATTTTAAGTCTATAGCAAAGCTTCCTATATTGTTTAAAATGAATTTCTTATACCTCATTCTCCTTTTAATCTTTTTAACCTGGGAGGGTTCTGTCAGTATTTTCATAGTCTTTACAAAAAGAAATCTACTTTTATTCTCCATTTGTTTTCGCTAAGTTTGATTCCCTATAATTATTTTCTTTCTTTTAATTTCTTCAGTTTTCCCAGCTGTTCTGTTTTCTACCTTTTTGTTAAAGAGATACTTAGATAATTAATTATGTATTTATATTCTTTTCTTATATGTTTCTTGAATTTTCCTCTGTGTTCTGCTTTAGATTTTTCTCACAAGTTTTGTTTAACCCCACTATACTGTACCATTTAAGTGGTTTATTTTTTATTGAGGTGTAATGCCATAAAGCAAAGTGTACAATGTTAAGGTGCAAAGCTTCGTGAATATTTAGAAATGTCTACAGTCAGGTAACCACTACACAGATGAAGATATAACACCCTTCCATTGCCTCATAGGCTCCCTCTGGCACTGTCACAGCCAATCCCCACTGCTTGATGGATACCACAACTTATTATGGAACTTAACAGCCAAGGAATTACATAAGTTCTTCCGTGCCTGGCTTCTTTTACTACATATGTTGTCAAGTTGTTCTAGAGCCTTACTATCACTAGGTATTGTCCTTTAAACAAAACAAAACAAAACAAAACTGACATTCAGGGAAGCCTTGTATAAGATTTGATGGTTAGTGCATTCCTTATTATTTAATTCCAACTCTTTTTATTTGAACTAGAATTTTATTTTGATCCATGAACTAGAAGTATGTTTTGTATTTCAAATGGATGTGATTTCTCTAGATATGTGTTTGTTACGGGATCATTTTCTGTATGATACCAACAACTCAAAAATCATACATCATCCTGGATTTTTGGAATTTTTTTTGCCCTGTGCTAATGTTCCATATAATGCTAACACTTTTGCTTTGCTCTCTATTTTGTCTGCTATTAATAATTATGTATCAGCATTAATTTAATATGTACCTAGTGTAATATTATTTAGAATTAATTTTAAATGTTTTGTTTTAGGCAAGTCTCTTGCATTCAGCATTTTAATTTGTTTCTAATATCTCATTTGTGCTTTCTATTTTTCCTTCTTTTCCAGTCTGTCTAATCTTGGGTTTATTATTGTTTCTCAATTCAGTTTCACCTTGTTTTATAAGCAATTGTTCTTGTTAATTTTTATTGGCTGTTTCAAGGGGAAAATACGCTTTTGTTTGTCAGATGATATGTCCTCAGTCTGTGTTTTTTCTGTCCTTGTTCTGTTCTTGCTCTTGAAAGATGGTTTCACTGATTACAACATTCTAGGTTGAAATGTGTTTTCTTTCAGCACATTAAAGATGTAACAATTTCCTTCACTTCCCTTCTTGCCCTTGAAAATTCAGCTCTTAGATTAATTGAAGTTCCTTTGTAGGCAATCTCCTTTCACCTCCAACTGCTTTTAAGAATTTCTCTCCAGCTTTGGTTTAGCAGTTTTACCATGTTTTGCCTCAGGGAGTAATATATTTCCTTCTCTTTCTCTCTTTTATCATCAACTTGAATAAGTGGTATTCCTGGATCTCTTCCCTCTAATATCTTATTTTTAAATTCGAGTTATTTATATGTTAGACTGGCTCATTTTTCTTACCCATCTTTTTCAAGGATCCTTTCATGTGTTTTCATATTAAATGTAAATATTTTATAATCTGATAATATTAGTATCTAATTATTACCATATTTTAGTGTCTGATAATTTTCATATGTGAAGTCATTACTTGTCTGTAATAGTAATCTTTGGTCTGGAATTTCCATTGGTTCTCACTCATGGTGTCTTAATTTCGTGTGCAATTTGTTTTTATTTTTTTTCTGTGAACATGTGTTACTTAGAATTTTTGTAATAGCGTTGAAATCTGTATTGAAATTGAATTATGTCAAAGGTTATTTTCTTTAGCTTCTGCTACTTGCTTAGGAGTAATATTATTCTAATACTACTTTAAATTATAATATTTGGTATATGGTTGTGTGAAATAAGGCTTTAGACACTTGTGAGGGATTCGTTGTGAACATGAATTCTCAAAGAAGACATTTTTACACCTTCATACACCACAAATATCAAGGCAGGAATGTTTCCAGCAGGCCTCTCAGAAACACTATTTGATATTTTAAAATACATAAAGTCTTCATCAGACAAGAAAAAAGATTCATTTCATTCATTATATATAAAAGATTAAATAGAAGTAATTTCCCAGAAACTTAATGAACACAAATATAGTCACATTTTTAGTAGCAATAAAATGGAAATCAATTCATATTTAATAGTTTTGCAATGTAAGAAATTATAAGAGGATTTGGGGGAGATATTTTTGTTTGTTCTTTTATTTTTGTCTAAAGATTTACTTCTTTTACTGAATTTTTTAAACTGCCATTTAGCCAGCAGACCCCAATTAGCTACTAGACCTCAGCTGCAAAAGATAAAAGTTCCCTGTACCACTAAGATCATGTGGACGTTGGTAAGTGTGTATAAAAGAAAACAGCCCATCAGTAGGAACTTTAGTCTTTTCTAAGCCCAGATATTGGAACTTCATTTGCTCTGAATTTATAAAGATTTTTACAATATTTTAACTGATTTTCCTTTGAAGCATTTTGGTTAACACTGAGTTGGGTCTTTTTCATTTTCTGTTGAATTTTTCTTAGGATTGGAAGTTACCCTGAGTGACCTGGAAATTATAACTGTTGGTATTCATAAGGGACCGATCCCAAGAAGCGCGGCAGCAATCTGACTGGTCAGCTGGAGAGCACAACTGAACATCAATGGGCCACCTCCAGCAGCCTGGCCCTTCACTCTTTGTGCTCTCTGCTCTGTTACTTGCCTGTCCCTGGGACATTTAGCCTTTCAGATTCTTCCAAAGAACTCATCTCTTGTCAGTTAACCAACCAAGCTAGCAGTCTGCCCAGGGGAGTATGTATAATCTGGTAACTCATGGAGACTTTCCAAAAGGGGTGGAGACATAAATAGTTTTGAGGAATTATTTCTACGACCTTAAACTTCCATATTTACTATTTTCTGAAGTTTGTCTGTTTTAGAAGGTACACATGGGCAGAGGATCAGAGTGGTTCTCCTTTCTCATTCTCATTTCACAATCATCCTTTACTCATTGTGTAGAATACAGAGACATTTTGAATCTTATTATGATAACTTTCCTAGAAATGTAAATGTGAAACAAAGTGGTAGTTGGAACTATTTGTGTCACAGAAGTCTTTTTTATTCTTTGGTTAAGGCACAATTAATTATTCCCTTTACCATCTCACTGTGAGCTGCATTTCCAAAAAGCAAAAGTTTTACTATTTTCTAATTCATTATAAAATGTAAAATAATTTATGCACAGATTTTGTTGTGGAGAAGTAAAATAGGGTAATCAATAAAATACTTCAAGCTTAAAAATATGTTACAGTAAAATAAAATTTTACAAAAGATGTACAATACCAATATATTATTAATATAAGTAACTTACAGCACAGAAATAAGGATTAATGTCCTGAATGTAAAGATAGTGCCAAAGAATAGAGAAAAAGAATAAAATCTAAAAGAAAATAAGGAAGATGAACAGACCCATTACAGAAAAATAAATGAAAATGGAACTTATACCTATCAAAATGACAACTACAATCATAATGAGAGAAAGGAAAACTAAAACTCCATTAAGAACCAATTCTTACCTGTCACAATGTCAACAGTCCAAAAGTTTGACATTGCCCTCTGCTGGTGAGGGTATAAGGAAGCAGATACTCTTCTGCAGTATTGAGTACAATGGTCTAATTCTTGTGTGAAGCTGTAAAACTCCCATTAAAATATTAGAATTTCCATGGAGGAAAAGTTGAAAATATCTAGCAAAATGTCACATGGCTTTACATAGTAAGCAAAGTAGAGTGCTATAAGGTTCTAAAGAGTAATGCAGACATCTCTGGAATGATGACCAGCCTATAACTAAAAAACATAAAATGGAGAAAAGTGTACACAGATGCTACCATTCTTACATGCGGGTAAAGGGGGGAACTAGATGGGGATATGAGATATATTTCTGAATATATTTGTTTTAGACTTGCTTTGAAATCCATAATAATATTTCACAAAATTATAACACATTAGACTTTTTGGTTTTTTTTTTTTTACAAAAGCAATGCCTACAAATTAAAAGCAAATGCAATTAAAGAATTCAACTATATATTAAGTTGATGGCATAATCACACAGAATGGAACTATTTCAGATGACTTAAATAAGCCAGTAAAATTACATGCTATCCACAGGGATAAAACTGAGAGAAGAAAATGTTAAAATGCTACATTATATAAAGTAAACTTTAACCCAGTTTAGTTATCATAATGTTGCTGATATGTTGTCATTTGGAAGCCCACTAGACACATTTCACCAGGAACACAACTGAATGCAAAGTTATTAAATTGCTGGAGGAAGAGGGAAGAAGCTAGAAGAACCATGGAGAATCTCAGCAAGAGAGTGTTGGGAGATGTTTTTGTATAACTGGGGTTCTTAAAATCTTTGGCGGGGATCCAAGAGAAATGATTAGATGTTGTTTGACTAGGGAAATTCAGTGATTGGTGTCTTAATACACAGTTTAGTGACTGGTTGTCTTAATACATCTTATTAAGAAATGGAGAAATATCACTGGGCTAGGTTATCACTGTTAATGAAACATTCTAAGTCATATGAGCTGGAGGAGGGAAATACTAGATTATTAATGTGATTGCGTAGGGACTCTGTTCAGATGCAATTACAGAGTGATATTTTTTCCATATTGTTGTTCCATGGTAAAGTAGTGACCCTGTCTGATTGTTAATGTTCTCTGGAAATTTTTTCTGTTCAGGATGAAACATCATGGCCCTGTTGTTGCCAGCTGCCATCTGTTCACTCGGATATTTTTTCCCCTGTCCCATCTTCCTACTTTACCCAAGAATGCATAAAGCAAGGGCAGAGGACATTACTTTGTAGGATTCTAATCTGCAATGTTTCTCAAATTTTGTGGTTCACAGATGTTAAGGGAACGTTTTCTGCATTTGGATTAGATTTATACCTTATTGTTTCTTTTCTTGCAGGATTATCTGCTGAATATGCTGATGGGATAATGACTGCACTGAAGTATAGAGAGTCAGTTTTCTCTATAGAATAGACTTTTTTTCCAAAGAGAACATAAAATGGCCAATAGGCACACGAAACGGTGCTCGACGTCACTAACCATCACGGTAATACAAATCTAAATCGCAGTGTGATACCATCTGACACCTGTTAGGACGACTGTCATCCAAAAGACAAGAGATAACAAATATTGTCAAGGATGTGGAAAAAAAGTATCCTTGTAATGGTGGGAATGTAAATTGGTGCAGCAATGGGAAACAGTATAGAGGTGCCTCAAAAAATAAAAATAGAACTGCCGTATGATCCAGCAACATCCATTCTGGGTATATTTCCAAAGGAAATGAAATTAGGATCTCAAAGAGATATTTGCACTCCCATGTTCATTTCAGCATTATCCACGACAGCCAAAATACGGAAACACTCCAAGTGACTGTCAATGGATAAATAAAGAAGATGTGCTGGATAGGTACAATGGAATACTCTACTCATTCATAAAGAAGAAGGAAACCCTGCTTTTTTCAGCAACGTAGATGGACCCTGAGGGCGTTATGCTAAGTGAAATAAGTCCATTATGCTAAGAGGGACCTTGAGGACATTACTCTAAGGAAAGAAAGAAAAATACTGTACGATCTCACTTATATGTGGAATCTAAAAAAAAATTCAATGTCATGGAAACAGAAAGTAGAAGAGTGATTACCAGGGTTGGATGGAATGGGGGAAACAGGGAGGTGTTGGTCAAAGGAAACGAAGTTGCAGTTGTATAAGAGGAATGGGTCTAGAGATCTACTGTACGAACCTGATGACTACACTTAATAATAGTGTACTGAACACTGGAAATGTGCTAAGAGAGTAGATTTCAGGTGAACTAATCACACACAAAAACCGCTAACTATAGAAGAGAAAATAGGTTAATTAGCTGGACTGTAGTAACCATTTTGCTATGTATATCAAATCACCCTGTTGTGCACCTTAAATATATATAATTTTTATTTAAAATATATAAATAAGTGAAAAATATTTGTATAGCAAACTGCCATGAAAGATAGAGTGTCTCCCTCCATAGCGAAGTGTTATCCACTACATTTAAGATAATGTTTCCTTTTGGGGTGGAGTTTGTGAAGGTTTGCTTACAGCCTCTCAAAAAGGTTTGATGTTTCCTCAACAGAAAGATTCTCTGCTGTGATGCAAACCTATGGTGTATACACAGATACACAGATCCATCCATGTGGATCTGCTTCTGTAACTTGAGTGCAAAAGGAAGGAATGTGAACAGAAAACTTGTGTTGTGTGCTATACCCTGAGTATAAAGTCCTTTTTCTCTGACTCAGGAGTTTCATGTCTTCTGCCAGTACCTGCAAAACTGTGGCAAGCTAACTTGTTAGCTTACACACAGGTAGGGTAAAATCTAAGATTCTTCACAGTTCTTGACAAATAACATTTAAGACTCTTGAAAAAAAAGTATGAAGCATTACAGGTAATTACCTCAATAAAATTATTATTGCTATTCATATTAGGTTATAAACCAAGGGCATAAAAGCCAAATCAGAAAAATGGACACAGCCCACAGTTCATTTGTGTCTGTTCTAGAGAGACAGGTGGGCTTTCCTTTTCATCTAGTCATGAATATTTCAAATGACTTAAAGATTATCTATATAACTATCATCTGTCTGTCTATCTACCTATCTATCTACCTAAAGTGTTGATGAAAGCACCTAGACAAATGAATTTTAACTACTTTATACAAAGAAGTAGGACCTCGGTGGGTTGGTGGGTCACAGATAGTGTTAGGAGTATAACTATCATTTCCCATAACGGGAATGAGTTAAATATTGTTCCCTTACTCCAGGTAGACTTTCTGAATGGACTTAAGTATTGGGGAAAAAAAATTCTCAAGTAAACAGAGTGCATATGACAGAACAGATTACCCAATTTGGGCCCCCATTTTTGGTGAGTCTGCTTCTGCTGGAATAGTTTTTGCAGAAATATTTTTGACTTGTAGTCAAAATAAAATTTTTACAGTAGTAAAGGGTTGCATTAATAATTTGAGGAAAACACAAATTTTAGGGGGAGCCTATGGGAGAAAATCCACCATCTAAAGACTAGCAGAACTAAATTTTGTCAGAGGTCATCAAATGGGGATGACAAACTTAGTAATTGTTTAAATTCAGACTAGTGTCTGTGGTCATAGAAAAATACACGAGTCTTATGTTTCCTTCGATGACAGAAGAACACCTTAGGGGATTAAAAGTAAAGAGGTAGAGATAGGTGCAAGCACACTGAAAGCCAAACATTAACAACAAAAAATGTTAGAAGATTGCTGAGGAGTGCCTCTAATAGGTAGGATCAGTAGTAAACCAAAAAGGGGGAAAAAGGAATAAGATATGTCAGGAAAACAATCGAGTTCCATCATCTTGGGTGGAATTTGTGTATATCATGCCAACATCTGCTTGGTAAAAGCATCCTAGGTTAGGTATTTTTTCTTCTAAAGTTCATATGCTTCTGGATCATTCCCAAGAATCCTCATCTTAAAGTTGCATGAAGAAGTGGAAGGTCAGTGCTCTGTAGAGGAGAGCGAACACTTTTTGATCTAGGAAACATGAATTCAAGCATCAGTATCCTAGAGTTGTACTGTGACAGTTAACAGTTACCGACAAGGTCTTTTCCTTTGAGATGCAGGTGCCTCACAGGATGTTTCTATCAGGAGACTTAGGTCTTCCGATTTCAGGTCATGTAGGGTCTGCTTAGGTAGGGGTCTTGGAAATGATTTTGTAACTAGTGATCATAACATTGTATGCAACATCTGAGTTGACTTAGCTGCATTAGTTTGCATCAGGGCAGGCTAAGACCAGGAGTGAAATCTCCATATTCATGGTGCAGGCTGTTTTTAACTCACAAACCAAGAGCTTATGTCAACAGGTTCAGGCCATAAGAGTTCCAGATCCCCTGAGAACTTGGCCAAATTTTAGTTTTAATTCTCTTATTTTCTTGTATTTTTCTTGAATACAATGAAAAATAAAGATTTGGGGTTAAAAGGTGAGGCTTTGGAATAACCGCCCCAGTGAGATGTAACTCTCTAGCAATAAAATCCCTCAATCCATTCTGATACTAAAGAAACCGAGATCGACGCATATAAAAACATACTGACTGACTGGTTGAATATTAAGTATGCTCTCTTTCTAAGTGGAAGATGAAAGTGAAAATAATTAATAGAGCCAATTTTGCTGATGTAACTTCTGGGAGAGGGCTACATTTCAAAGACCTGAAATCTGAGGCTCAACTTGTTCTTTCTCTGGTCAGAAGTCAAGATGGAAAGTGAGCAGGTTTTTTTTGGACACATCTTCAATTGTAGTTGATACCTTCTTTGATATGTGATATGACAGGAAATTCAATGTTTATCTTACCTATTTTCTGCCCCAGTGTAGAGTCAGCTATATCTCAGAAGATCCTTGGTTTCTTTCATTAGAAAATGGTATATAGAGATCATGATCTGGTTGCTAAGTGTGCTCATTAATGCTGGCTTGACCCACGTTTCTGCTACTCAGTGGCTTGAACTACGAAATATGCCTTTTAAAAAATTAAAATATATTGCGAGTTTGTATTGATAATTTCAATTTCAAAATTAGAGGATTTTATTCTCTCCTTACCCATCTTACACTTGCATCTTCTTTTTCTCCGTGAATAAACCCAGTTATCATTTAAACTAACATATTTAATCATTTATATTACCTCACAAAACATATTCATAGTTTGAGAATAACAGTACTGAAAAGGAAAGAAGGCCACGATGTTTCCTCTGGATCATAAATAGTTTCTAAAGAATACAAAAAGTAACTAGTCAGATAAGTTTTGACCATAGTAGAACAAGAAGAAAGCAAGATGACTCCTAAATCACGTTTGAACACAGAACCAAGGACACTGTGCCATCATATAAATAATCAAACATACACCTCCTTCCAGCTAATATGTATGACTACGCTTTCATTTCAGACAACAACCCTGACCACGCACTGTTCTTTCTACTTCTTGATAAAAGTTATTAATATATCCAATCTCCTAACTGTTACAATTCCCAACATGTCTCAATACAGGACAGACTTCCTTTTCTTTGAATTCTACTAAAAACCACCAATGATAAGTCATAAGCATATAATAATCACCTCATAACCCCCACTTACGGAGACACCCCAACATTCCTTTGGTAAATTCTTGTTTTCTATGGCAAGTTAATAAATTCATTTTTGTTTGACTACAAGAATATTTCTGGTGTTCTTTGACTTTTGGGCTTCAGCAAAACTAGAGTTTCTACTAATATTTGTCTGAAACCCTTGTTGTCATGGGCCAGAGCCTTTGACTCAGTAATAAATAGTGCATACATCTGAGACCTCTCGGATCTCTACTCGTTCAAAGGGAAGGCCACCATTCCTATAACCTTGAGTTAAGTTGCTTGGGTTCTGATTATTTCATTGAGACTATCAGAGTTGGTCTTATTTTGTTTGCCCTTGCAGTAAATAAAACCAATATTCCTTAAGATTGCAATCTCCATTTGAAGGAGCTATTTATTAAAATGTGGACCTTAAATCTGGGTCACATTCAGATCTCTGTGCCATTGGTAAGAATTTCCCAAATCCCAGGGCTGAAAGGGAAAATTATATTGAAAATTCAGACTTGCCCTTGGAACCTATGCTTCACATCTCTCTTAACTCTACCTGTCCGTCCATTGTTTTGGTGGAGCCAGAGGATACAAATATTTTACTGAAAACAGCTAGTTGGCAAAGCCATGGAAGTGATTTAGAAGTTAATGAACCTTTAAGGAGAAAAACAAAGACATCTTTTTGACATGGATACTCATCAGTGTTGTAAATGAAAGGGTTAGTGAAAACTGAGTTGTCACATCCTTGCTAAAAGTAAAGAGAAAGTATTACATTTATATTCTTTATGTGTGTTTCTTCCTCTTTAAATTTCTTCTAAAAGCTTTAATTCAAAGGAGAAAAAAGAATTATCGTGATTTTTTTTTTTTCAATTACGGACTTGGCTCCTAGGTTTCAAAATAAGAAGAGGATCAGGGCACTCGGATTTGGCAGGATTCAAAGAGTCCTTAACATCTGGTTATTAATTAAAAGGTTTATAAATTATATTAAAACAATATTTCATGTAATATTCGAGATAGTATTCAATTAGGCAAATTAAAGTAAGTTAACAATATTGATTCAAAGACAATATTTTTCTTCCCTGGATTTGCTATATAAAAATAATGTGATCACAATATTTTATTTTGACAAGAATAAGGTTAAATTACTTATGAACACTTTCTAAATTATACTGATTTTATGAGTCAAGTATGCTGTAATTATTTTATGTTTAAGATTTTAAAATGATATAAATATGGTTAGCTATATGTAATTGTAATAAAGGTTTTGAAAGCGTTTAAGCTTGTAAAATTTTTATAATGATACAATTAAAAAATTAAAGTGTTAGTGAAAATTGTATATTCACATCATTTTGTTGACTTTAAAGTTTTGATAAATGTTAAAGTGAGTTAATTAAAATATAATCTTAGAATATCTTTCCATTTCTAAATAAGAATATGAAACAAATCAATAGTCACTGAACCTAGTTTTAATTTATTTTTATGAAATAGGAAGTATATATCTTTTACCCTCTAAAAACTCTTCATTGTGCTTTCCCAAATCCAAACTCCAGATTCAGAATAATAAAACTCTTGATATCTTTTATAATCGAACCATCTTTTGGTTTCCTAGAATGACTGGAAAGTATTACAAAGAATACTTGCTATCTCGCCTAATAAAAGAAAGGGTGCTAAAAATAATTACATTTGTTTGATGGGATCCAAATTTTATTTCATGCAAAACTATTGTCAAAGCCCTTTTGTTTACCACACTTATAACAAAATAATTGATATATCAGTATTATTTTTCTCTCCATTTTATAAAGAAAATCGGGTCACGGCCAGGTTGAGTAAGCTCATAAGGCGCAGAGGAAGATGATAAAATAAGGTCCAAAATTCATGTATGATAGTCCATTATTTTCTGATACTGTCAAGAAAGTCATATTTCAAATTTAGTAGGTGTGTTCACATCAATAGCTACTTTTTAAACTAAAATGTAGTCTATTGAAAAGAAAGAAAGAAAAAGAACCCATGCAGGAGTGATTTAAGTCCAAGAAAGAATTCAAGATGGATTTGAAATGTGCATTCTGATCAAAGTGTAATTAAGACTGAAATAAGATTAAACTGTAGTCAAAAGCAACTAAGAGTTTATGTATAAAATACTCAGTTTCATTTTGACCTTGTTATATTTGTATCATTTTGAAGACTATCATTTGAAGACTCTACAAATGTACAAAATACATTTTTATGATCCAAAATTCAAATAATTACAATTTCAAAAATCTTTTCTCATTGATCTGCTCTCTAATTACATTGTGATGACTATATAAGCAATTGCTTTGCTAGTTGGTGAATAAATGCATTTCCAAACATAAATTTTGGAGAAATTTAAAATTTATAGAAAAGCCATAAATGGTTTATAATATTTGACAAGGTTAGTGATAATTCAGGGCTAATTTTTTTAAGATTAATTACTGTTAATGTTATGTTTTTATTTAGTAGTCCTGAATAAATGTTTTAAGATGCTTATTTTCCTTTTCTCCTCGTTTTCTATGTAAGAGTCATGTTACAATATCTTACCTGATTCTCCAGTTTTGAGGCTTATGCTTTTAGTAGAACATTATTTACACTTTCTTAGCTTGCAAAGACATTAGAGGTTAAGTTCAACAATTAAGACCCAAATCCTAATATTAACTTTTGTTCTGTTGCCAGAATAATTAATGCATGCCTTGACTTGTCTCTGTCTACTATTCAAGGTCAAACACTATAAAGACAACAACAGTCTGTCATTCATTAACACCTTTGAAAACTATGGTGGCACCATGTGTGCTTATATTCACTTCCCTGTATCTGCTAGCCTTATTGAATTGCTAAGTTTGCTCCTTATTATTATGGAACTAGTAATTTAGCATTTCATTTAAAAACTAGTGAGGTTGAAAGCAGTGGAACCAGAGCCTGATGAACAAGTTAATCCTTTTTCTTTCTCCTGTGTGATCTTAGATGTCACAGGACTTCTAATGTGGTAAAGTCATCTCCTCAGTGTTTTCAAAAAGCCTGCCCTGTCAATTTTACATGGTGATTGCAAAGATTACAATATTCAAGATATTCAAAACCTGTGAAAGGTAACAGAGCTGTATATATTCTACTCTCATAATAACTTAATTTACTAATCAGTAATAAGTATTTTGCATGTAAAGAATGTGCATCCCATGACAATAAGGAGGAGAATATCCTCTTATCCATAATCAATAAGTAACAAGCCATATATATATATAATACACACGCATGTATATACATATACACAAACATGAAGATGCATATAAATATACACACACATATAGATAGATATTGATAGAGATCTATGCAATATACATCTGCATATGTGTATAAAATGAATACTTTAAAAATTGCCTGATAAAAAAAATGAAATTCTGCCATTTGCAACAATGTGGATGGAACGAGAGAGTATTATCCTTAGTGAAACAAGTCAGAGAAAAACAAATATCTATGTTATCACCTATATGTGGAATCTAAAAATAAAAAACAAATGAACGTATATAACAAAACAGAAACAGTCTCACAGATATAGAGGACAAACTAGTGGTTACCAGTGGGGAGAGGGAAGGGGGTGGGGGGCAAGATAGGGGTATGGGATTAAGAGATACAAATTATGTATAAAATAGATAAGCAACACGGATAGATTGTACAGCTCTGGGAAATATAGCCATTATCTTGTAATAACTTTAAATGTTGAATTACTATGTTATATACCTGAAACTAATATAATATTGTAAATCAACTTTACTTAAAAATAAAAATTATAAATGGCTGAATTAATTGACTATCCATATGGAAAAATATGCATCTTGATCTCTATCTCATATCATAAACAAAAGCTAACGTCAAACAGATTACAGATATAAGCATTATATATTTAAATGTGAAAGTTAATAAAGCTCCTAGAAGAAAATATGGAAGAATATTTATATGATCATAGAGCAGGGAAAGATTGTTAAAAGGAAACCCAAAAGCACTGTTTATTTTAAAATGATGATTTGGACTTTATTAAAATGGAGAAACCTGTACCTCAAAAGATATGATCTAGACAGCAAGCAAGCAAACCACCTTTTGGGAAAAAAAAACAAACTTATATACCTCCCAGAGACCTCATGTCCACAAGATACCTTTGAATCAGTAAGTAAACAAAAGAAAATCCAGTGGCTAAATGGCTCAGAGCCTTGAAAAGATAGTTCATGAAAGATGATGTAAAAGTTGTTAAAAAAAATGAAAATTTGCTTAACCGCTTTCATTATCAGATAAAAGCCAACTAAAACACAGTAGGACACCGCTATGCACCCACTAGAAGGGCTAAAATTAAGAGACAAAAGCATATGGTGCTATTAACAATATGCAACTAAAACACTCTCATACATTCCTGATGAGAGCATAATTTCATAGAAGTATTTTAGGAAACCACTTGACATGATCCACTAATGCTGAAAATACATGGACGGCCCAACAATTCCACTTCACGGCATATACTTGACAGAAACGTGTGTATAACTTTACCGAAAGACATGTCAAAGGAGATTCATAGCAGCACAATTGATAAAAGCCATACACTAGATCGAAACAGCCTAAATATTCATCTACAAAAGAATGGATAGACAAATGTCCGTATACTCAGACGGGGGAATACTACCCGGCAACGCAAATTAACAAACTACTTTTACAACAAATTGGAAAATTTCCAACAAATGTTGAGTGAAATAAGTGTGACACAAAAAAGCACATATTCTATGAGTCCACTTCATAAAGTTCAAAACAGGAGGAAAACAGAACCCTAACTGATGATGATAGAAGTCAGCAGGGTGTTTACGTCTAGGGGCATTTGTGTCTAGGACAAGGCAGAAGGGACGGTCTCTGTGGTAGTGGGAAAGCTGTATTTCTGAAATTAGATCACGGTTACACATTTGTGATCACATTATGAAAATTAATCAAGGTGCACATTTCACAGGATTCCTAAAAATTGTTTTAGTTCAATAAATTTTTTCTTAAATATTTGTTGTACACTTGTCTTGAAGGATCAGTGGCTCACAGTATATTTATAATATGTAGGTACTAAGAGAGAAACCTCCTCTTTAAGATAACTAATCTAATTACAAAGAAAATTCAAACTTAATTTCACTGTAAAACCACAATAATACAATGCCTACGATTTTCATTTACCTGGTTAACTGGGAGTTGGCATCAAAATATTTGTTATTTTACGCTTCTGGTGTCTTGTTATGGTCTAGATAGTTCTAGGCAGCTTTTTCTGAACAAAAACTGATTTTTATTCAATCAGTTTCATACTTATTTTAGAATTCTATATTTTGTTATGTTTTTTGCATATTATAAGAACAGTAGATGTTTATTGTAAACAATTCTGAAATTAAAGAAAAGCATAAATATCATATACTAATCTCTTAAATCCAATTTATAACATTTATACATAATACATATATATTTATTTATGTTAAAACATACAGAAAGAGATTGATAAAAATCAGAGCATAATTAAGGTATTATGTCACCTGTTTTATGTACTTAAAAATTATATATTATGAATATTTTCCCTGTCATTGTTTTCTAAATCTGATTTTTATCATCTATTTCAAATAACTGAATGCACCAAGAATTATTTATACAATTACCATTGTTGGATACCTACACTATTTCTGATACATAATGTGTTTTTCTCTCCTTCTCAGGTTCCTTTGCCCATTCTTTTCATCTCCCCATCCCCTTAAGGTGTGAATGCCCAAGGCTCAGACTTTGGATTTTTCTTGATTTCAAATATAATGGTGCTATACACTGTAATTTGCTTCTCTATTTTCTTATTTGTATTTCACCACTAGTTGAGCAGCAGCCATTCAAATTAGAGATTTCTCTTGGAATATCGATTCTAAGAAAAGTCTACAAGTAATTATATTATCATACAACATGATAATAAATCTCTCCTCTCTTTTTCTCTTTCTCTTCTCTTCCCACTCCATGTACACACAGACACACACACACACACATTTGGGCTCTTTTCTGGACTTCCTATTCTGTGCCCTTTATCTTTGCAATCTTTAAATTATTACCTCACTGTTTCAATCATTACGTATTTTATGTTTAATATGTAATAATGCAAGTCTGTCTATACAATACGAATTTTTAAAAGAAATACCGTATTTTCATCTAGAGATTTATTTTAACAAGTTTTAAAAGGTTATAATTTTGATAAAGTTATAAATTCATTTGTAGAGAATTGCCTTTGAATCAGTCAGGGTTGCAACAGGAAGCAGATGGCATGTTTAAAACATGATTTGAAGACTCTTTACATATTAAGGCTTATTTATAGAGGGATGTGTTCTAGGAAGTGGCAGTGTAAGGCTTTACCACCCTCAGGCCATACAAGAGGAATGAGCAGATCACAGGATTGGGAGTGTGACACAACTCTATCCACGCCGGGTTCACAGCCAACGTGACGTGAAGATGCTGGGAGGGGCCGTGGAATAAATGGTGACTCTCCTTCCCCTGCCACTCTCTCGCCAGCACCCCTCACTGTCTAAACCCAACCAGAAATCAGTGGTTAAAGATGTGGTCCTTAGGCAGCTTCCCTGATTGAAGGCAAGAGGAAAAAGTGGCTCTGAAGAAACAAATACAAGAAAACCGACATGGCATTTTTTGAAATAACGATGAGTATCATTGTCTGATCATGTGCGTCTTTCTTTATCTGGTCTCTTATACCTTTTAGAAAAATTAAACAATGTTCATCATGTCTTCAATAGTTCCCTTGCAAATTTACCTCATAGTAGTTCCATATATGGTATATTTGTGAATATTATGTTATATATTTTTTCTGGTAATTAATGATATAAAGGTATACTAAATTTGTTCTTGGACAGCCTACCAAAATCTCACGCAAATTCCAAGGGTTTTTGTTGCTGTTTATTTTGTTGTCAGGTGAGTTTTCTTTGTTGGGGGGGTGACTTGTTTTTAATTGGACTCCTAGGGATATTTATGTTCTTGAATAGCTGTCTAATTGTCTTGTGGAAGAACAAAGGCTAAGATCTCCTACTCCCCCATCTTGCTGACATCACTTTTCCTTTTTAGTAAATGTCTATGCAATTGCTTTTTCGATTCCTTTGATCTAATTAGGTAATCACTATTTTTTCTAGAACACAAATTGTTACATAAATATTTTAATATTATTTGTAATGAAATGACATCTTATGAACTTTTAATGAATAAGATGTATCTTCTGTAACTATAATAATATCTACTTACTTTCCCAAATTTTCTTCATGTTTTCTTATTTTAGTCTGACAGTTGAGTATATATTTTTAGTCATTTCAGAAACAGATTTGTAATTAATATACAGTGCTTGTAATTTTATTCTTAATAATGTATTATTTCAGCTAAATTCTTTCTAAATAGTTTATAATACTGTTTTAGGCCTTTTTGCGGTTCCACTTTTAAAAGTTTGAGTTGGAGTCTTCTTTGATTGTCATTCATGTTCCCTCATTATCTAATAAAACTAACATACATCTCTATTAATACTTATGCTCACACTGTATATATTTTTAAGTTAATATACTTTCCATTTAATTTCTAAATTTTAATATTTCCTTTTAATCTAAGACTTGGTTAAGAGACTTTAGTCTGTTTCCATTTTTGCATCTCCTAGCATATATGCTTTTCTTTTTGTGTTGTTATTAGTAATACTGATTGTGGTTCTAGCAATGCTGTTTTTCTCCTTTTTTTAAAAACTTATAAATTCTGTTTTGTTTAGACGGCATGGTCAGTGAACAGGTCAGCTCAAGTTCTCTTAAATGAATTTTACGAAGGCATACCTCATAGCCTAATATACGTCATTCTTGCATCAATGATTGAAAGAATATGCAGTCTCAGAAATGAAATATGATATACAACTACAGTGTTATTCAGATCCCCTACATTTTGTATTTTAATTGTCTAAATCATAAATGATTAAAAGAAAATATTAGTACTATGTGATAAAGTTTCTCACTCCTATATTTTTTTGTAAAATTTTCTTTTATCTCTTAGAGGTTTTTGTTTATTATGACATTATACTACATAAAAAATTTTGTGAATGTTACAGAACTTCAAATAAAGAATTAAACTCATTTTATTGTTTTTTGTGTTTCTAATTTTATATATACATATATATTTATGCGTTATAGTTAATACTGTCAAAACTTTTTTCTTTTTATTTGCATTTTCTCGGTGTCCTTTCAACCCACCTTTGCTTTACTCTATCTTATGAGTCACACATTTTGAAAGTTGTTATTATCAAGACACGGTTATACCTTTTTCAACTTCTCATGATTAAAAAAAAAATTCTAAAGTGAGATTTTTGCTTATCGAGACAAGAAATTAAATCTCTAGTTCACGATTGCAGATTGAGCATTTCTAACAAAATGTTTCCCTTAAATTTCTCTGAAATGCCAGAATATAATAAGATGATGTAATAAGAATAAATCTATAATAATTAAGAAAATTAATAAATCTATAAAAATGTCAGAGCATCCTGAAATATACCACTGATGGAAATGAAAATTAGAGGAAATTTACCTGAGATTTTTTTTAAAACTGAGATTTGATTGAAAAATGTTACAGAATAGAGAAGCTTCCACCGAAACCTTGTAAAATTAAAGCCGTCTTTAAACGACAGCCATTCTTCCTAGTAGAGACGCAGAGAAACTCCAAACATGCCATCAACATATTAAAATAAGCAGAAATAATCACGGGGACCTAATTGTTCATTAGATTAACTATAACGTACGTGCGTGTAGAAATTTCTCCTTCCCTTCTCTGTTTACAGAGAACCTGCCTTTAGAAAGATTTGCTATCAGAATGAAGCCCTCAACTCTAATTCAGGATAATTTCATAGAAAGCAGAAAAGAGAACAGCAACTGCAAATAACTTTGCCTTGCTTATGTAGTGCCAGGAACTATGCTTAAGAGCTTTACATAATGAGGAATCCAGAGGTTAGAAAAAAAAAAAGTAGACAGATGTGAACACATACACTTCTGTCAGTGAAACAGCATATCCAGAATTAATGCTTAGGTTACATACTGGCAAAACATACCTGTAATTTATGCAACAGGATATAGATTTATAACCATAATTTAAAATGAATCACTAAACACCAATAAAGAAAAGCCATCACCTTCAAATAAAATATACGTAGGAACAAAGTAGGAATACAAATGGACATTATGAAAGTTGATTAATCTTAACCTGGTCAAAATACTAGTACAGAAAACAATGTGTCATTTTCATGAAATAAGATTGCCACATTTTTAAAGTCTGATAATACCAGATATTAATGATAACTTAGTAGGTAACAACTTTCTTACATTGACGGTAAGAAGATGGATTCCTGTTCTAGTTGTTACGTTTAGTACAATGGATACATTTTCCAAACACTAAGTTGCCCGTGAAGTTGGACCTGCCTTATGTTACCCATCCAAAACCCAAATGCCATAGTGATAGTTTAAATGATTTTTTAAAACGCTTAAAACCCATCCAAGCTATTTTTTAAAAATCACTGTGGGTCAGAAACAGAACAGAAAGAGCCAGCAGTAGTCAGGACCAGGGCCACAGCCTGCTGAGACCTGGCTCTCGTAATGAGCAGAGGCAGCTGGGAGGCAGGAAACCAAGTCCCCAAATCCCCACCTTTGCTCACCTGGGTGGTAGATATACAGGTGACAGTTATACTCTTTCCTTTCTTTCTTTTTTTTTTTCCTTAAGAAGAAGTAATGATCTCTAGTCACAAAAATTGGTTGGTAACTAGGACTCAAGTGCTTATTTGGTTGTAATCTTTTGTAACCAATATAGGACTTTGAGTCTCAGTTTCTCCTTTTCTAAAGTTGGGGTTTACAAACACCAACCACACCAAGTTTTAAAATGGAAAAATTTAGACTCCAGTGAATATGTCTATCCCAGAGTCTTCACACAGTGGATACTGCATCTAGGTTGATTGTAACCTTGAATCTTTAAACTCAGTCAATAAACAAAGTAATTTTGAGGTTGCCTTTTGAAAATTTTTTCATTTGGTTGATGTATACATGATACAATCACAGATCTCTTTCCTAAACAAAATATTTGTATAAGTGGAGATAGAGATATACAGATATAGAGATATACATAATCCTTTAACCTTTAATACACTTCCACTAACATAATTCCAATTCCAATAATATGGCTAACTATAAAATCTGAACAAAACTTAATAGAAGAAAATTTCTCAGATATCTCAAATTCTGAGCTCACAAGAAAGTAATAGAACTCCCTCCTTCGAAGGGGGTGAAAACACTGCAAGGAAGCCAGCAATCAAGCTAGACCATTAAGTACACTTAATCTCTCAAAAACAGACGAATTTATATGTGGATTGTTAAATAAGGAACACTCAACTAAAAGTTGTTAGACAAATTAGATGATAAAACTGAATTTGTATCTAAGAAGCCTAGAAGTTGCACTCCGAAAAGTATCCTAGGTGATTACCCCTCATTACAATTCTATACATGACAAAATCAGCAACTTTTCTGTTTTGTAAAAAGGCTAAAACTAATTATCGCACCACCACACCATGCATTTTGTTATCTATCTTCCTTAAGTAATTGCCATAGAAGCAGAGGTGATGCGAATACCAGTGCAGACAGGGTATATTATGCTGTGGTTAGAAATAATTCCAAAATCTAAGAGTCTTAAGCCTCTCTTGTAAAAGAGCTACGTGTCCATCTCCGGTTAGCAGAAGAGTTCTGCTCACTTAGGGACATGGTGGGCTGAAAGAACAGACAAAATTTCAGTTATTGTTGGCAGCTCTTCCATAGAGAAGAGGGAGTTTAAGAGGGTCTCAGACCAGCAACTAAATGCCCCAGCCTGGAGGTGACAAATTTCAATTATGGTCACAATTCTTCGACCAGATTGAGTCATATATTCCTAACCTGAGGGGAGCCAGAAGCAAAATCTCATCATGTATTCAGAAGAGAAAAATATGAAAAAGGTTTATCAAAAGCACTAATGACTACTGTAACGCATTTGATATGTTTTGTTTTTATGAAGTTGTCAACCTCAAGATGTCCGTAACAAGCCAGTTTTGATCATGAGAGACACGTGAAACTATGGTAAATACTGATGGTTTTCATGTTGATTTAATTTAGTCAGTTAAAGCGTTTCATTGTTCCATGTCTTCTATAAAATTCATTCGACTTTGCAAATGGTATACTGCGGCAGTCAGCTTTTCTTTTTGGATCCTATAGCTCAAAGCTAATAGAGATAAGTGTATCGTGCAGTTAATGAGTTTGTCTCAGCATTTGGATAGCTCTTCTGTAAGATTACAGGACATGGTGCTTCATCGGTTCTTCCTTTGACATCCTGAATTACATATTCATGCTCTTATTCAAAAATTGCGTCTCCTAGACTACAAATATAAGGAACTGAATCATTAAAAAGTTTTCAGTATCTGTATGTTTGCAGTAATGTAATGTTAAAGAAAATTTCATTCGTGACGCTTGTTAAAAGAATGGTAAGGCAGGCTTTATACAGAAGGACTACTGTGATAATACAGAGACTGCTGCATTGGAGTTTTGCTCTAGGGGAGAGAGATTGGGCTCAGATTTGAAAACTATAAGGAAAGTGTAAAGTTAGAGTGAAGGAGCAGGGGTGGGGAGGAAGTTGTTGGTGGATGAAAAACTGCAAAGGAGGAAAGATTCCGGCTAAAGTGACCTAACCGGATGCACGCTGAAGGCATGTAAGGGTGCTCAGATATCCCCTGGGAGGTGGTGGAGGACGGAGAAGTTGATCAGATACTGAAGGTGATCAGATGTTGAGGGTGGAGGATTCTGGCTAAACAGACTTGGCAGAATTCTTGTTAAAATTGGATAGTACAGAGACAAACACAGGCTTAGTCGAGAAGAGAATTCAGAGGAGCCTCATTAGTTTGGTCAAGGAGAGAACCTTTGTCAGTAGCAAAAAGTTGTAATCCAAGAGTTGTGTTCTTAAAAAATTTTGGCCTCAATTTGAGCCTATTTATATAGATTCTCACGAAGAGTGATTATTTTTACAAGACAATTACATACATTTGGAGATAGTACAGAAGTCTACCAGAAGAAGCTAACTGAATGGAGAATGCTGGAATTACTTTCAGTGTATTTTTACTTTTACCTTTCAATACTGTACTTTTTTAGTCTGCTTATGTGTTACATACAAGAATGTATCTGGTCATGCTTATAACATATCTAGTTCAATAATGTTATAAATAATGTCCTTGGAATAACATACAGCTTATTCTAAATCATATAGTCTCTTTGTTACATGGAAAAAGCAACTAATTCAGTATTTACTTTTCATATGAGTAATAATAATATGTATAAACAAATTTACCACTGACAACAGCTCACATTTAATTCTCAGATACTCATGCTACAGGTAAATTTAGAAAAGATATTTTGCAACTGATATTTGGAATAGAATAAATTCAAAAGGGATTAAAATATATAACTATGGAAATATCATTAAAGTATTTTAATATTATATATTCAGGTAGCGTAAACTTTACCTTTAAATTAAATCTACTTTGTTTTTATCTACTTTGTTTATTTGCCCCTCTCTCCTTTTCCTTTAGTGCTATCAGTTCAATACTAACTCTTTTCTGCAATGCAGGAGAGTCAGTACACCAAAATCAGAGCGGTGTCTATTCTTTTTCAATCTCACCTGCCTCCTATGTACAATGGTGGTCCCACCTAGTTTACCTTCTTCCTTGAGTTGTCAGGACCTGACTGCAATAGTATATGAGAAAGCGCTTTATAACCCCTAAGCCACGTTTTAAATGTGAACTGTAATTAAGACGTTAGACTGAACTGCAAGTTTAAGCTCCAGTCCTAGGATACTTGAGATATACGACTTTATAGATCAAAACTCAATAAGCGAAGCTCAAAAACACTTTTCTTCTCGTGTGAATATAAAATTAACTCCTGGAGTCAGGTTTGCACCTTGCTTTTACAATTGACTGTTACCATTTTCTTAGTGTTCCTTGAGTCTGTGTATAAGCTCCTAGAAAAGGTTTTGCACAGTATAAGTGAAGTGTTATTTTCCAGACGCATTCTGAGAACATTTGAGTCAGTGGATAATAAACATAAAAACCTTAGGGTAAGTGTTTAATAAGCTTTCTGGGAAAAAAGTTTTCCAAGAGGATAAACCAGAGATGCAAAACATTTTGCCTAAATGTTTCCATTTGCTTTTTTCTTTTTTTTTTTTCTTTTTTTTTTTTATCTTCACATCTCAAGTACAGTCTAACCTTTGAAGAGGGAAATTCAAATGCAGCAATGAATCAGGAAGTGATTAAACTTCCTTTTAAAATGTTCATGAGTTGTGTCACTGAGTTTGAAATCTCAGACTAAATGTTATCTATACCATTTTTCTTAGGAAAAGAAACTAGTTGCACATAATATTGTCTTCCATTTAAAGCGACTCTTGTGTCTAGCCCTTTCTCAGTATTTCCACTTCTTCGTCTAAAATGAGAAACTTGTTGCCTTTTATCCTGTGTTTACTTATCAAAACCCCTCCAAAGGGTCTCCTCACTCATAAACTAAACCTCTACAAAACACCTCAATGCTGGTGACCCGTGAATCCCACAGGGCTCAACTGAAATGCCTGTGAGATGATAGGGAACTGAGGTGAAGATCACTCTATATTCCTATTTGTAGGCTTTGTAATTCCCATTTTATTGGGTATAATATGACTTTAATAAAGCTTCTGGTTAAATGAGAAAAGAATCGCTCTCTAAATCACTGTACCATATGTACACATTCATTATCTTAGGTCAAACGGGTCTTGTTATTTTATTAGTGACATGTAAAATGTATTTAAATAATTAAATTATGACTGTTGACGTGAATACCATCATACATTCAAGTAGCATATAAATCTCCAAAAGTGAATTAGTAAAGATAAACTCCCCAACAATTAACAAAATGGAAAACAAATAAAAGGTACCTTTGTAAAAATAATACCAGAGCTTTTTTTAAAGTCTAGATTAAAAGAATTCTTTGTCAAGTCTAATTTTTTTAATGTTTTAAATAAATAAGAAAAAATAATAAGTAAATAGCATAAGCCATTTAATGAAAGAGGCAGGAACTACATTTGTGGATGTAATTTTTAAAAACTATGATTAGATAATACACAAATATTCAAAACTACATTAAAATTTAGATTAAAAAGATTTTTTGAAATGCAAATTACCATAAGGTACTAAGGATAGGGCAGAAAAATTGAATCGATTAATAACTAAAAAGATATTCCAAGAGTGTTTAAACACGCATGCTTAAAAGTTAGCAGAATCAGAGGTTTTATTGGTCTATTAAACACCTTTCATAAAAAAGACAAATCTTATGATGGGAGGGGCAAGATAAAGGTCTGGGATTAAGAGATACAAACTACTATGTATAGAATAGGCAAACAACAAGGATATATTGTATAGCACAAGGAAATATAGCAATTATTTTGTAATAACTTTAAATGGTGTATAATCTATAAAAATATTGAATCACTATGCTATACACCTGAAACTAATACAATGTTTTAAGTCAACTATACTTCAATAAAAAAGATAAATCTTATGATGGTTAAGCTGTTCTAAACAGAGTAAAATGGAAGCTAACACTAAGCAAATGATAGATATAAAACTACTAGTGACATTTCAAATGAAATACTGAGAAAACAAATACAGCCATGTATTTAAATTATCAAAAATGTTTTATTCTAGGCATTTAAGGATAGTTCAGCTTTAAAGGATATATATACTCAATAGTCCTCAATCCATAATTATAAAAATGTACACAATAAGGAAATCTGAGCGACAAACAACAGAGAAACGAGATAAGTGAGACCCATGGGTATTAGATATTAGGATCATGATTTCATATAATAACTTAAGTATGCATAAAATGATAGAGAAATACAAATGGAATTAGAAACCATAGAAAGAAGAGAAAGATGGGCTTCCCTGGTGGCGCAGTGGTTGAGAGTCTGCCTGCTGATGCAGGGGACGCGGGTTCGTCCCCCGGTCTGGGAAGATCCCACATGCCGTGGAGCGGCTAGGCCCGTGAGCCATGGCTGCTGAGCCTGCGCGTCCGGAGCCTGTACTCCGCAACGGGAGAGGCCACAACAGTGAGAGGCCCGCGTACCGCAAAAAAAAAAAAAAGAAAGAAGAGAAAGATTTGAGAAAATTCAAAATTAGATTTCAATAATTAAAATTATTCTGAAGGAAATAAAAATATAATAATTAAAATTTAAGAATCTATTTTCTTAAATAGCAGTCTAGACATAGCTGAAAGGAAATTCGTGATCTTAAATATATACCTGAGCATATTAGGCAGGATACAACATAAAAAGACAAATGTATAGAGAATGTGTGACATTTGGTTTCCTGCTCAGATATTTAGAGAGCCAGAAAACCCATCCAACCAGATAAAGGCCAGACAAACTACAAACTCATAACCAGTTGTGAATTTATAGGTAATTGAGATCACAAGATGACAAAATCATCCTGCATCTGGGGCGAGAGAGGCATCTTACGGAGAGACAGAATGTGAGCCCTTCTTTTACTTGAGCAGACAGAGTCAGACACAAGTTCAAAGAATGGAGCTAAGATAGCTGACTAATTGTTGTTGTCTGTGCTGTGTCTGAGAGCAGAGCGCAGACAGGAGGGAGACCCTGGGGACCGCAGATACTAGGGGGGGGGCTTGTAACCCCTGAAGACCTGGCACACATAGGGGAGGCTGGGAAGAGTATAAAGAAGCTTTGCTCGTGGTGCAAGTCTCGGGCAGGATAGGAGCAGCCACTGTAGGTTACAAAACTCTATCTAATCTGTTTCCTCTATCTCCCTGTATTAGTTGCTCAGGCTGTCATAGCAGAACACTAGAGGCTTAACCAACAGAAATTAATTTCCTCACAGGTCTGGAGGCTAGACATCCAAAATCAAGGTGCCGACAAGGTGCACTTCGTTCTGAGACCTCTCTCCTTGGCTTGGAGATGGCTACCTTCTTGCTGTGTCCTCACATGGCCTTTCCTCTGAGGGCGCACAGATTGAGAGAGATCTCTGGTATCTCATCTTCTTCTTATAAAGACACCAGTCCTGTGCAATTAGGGTCCCACGCTTATGACGTCTTTTAGCCTTAGTCACCTCTAAAGCCTCTAACTTCAAATACAGTCACCATGGGGGTTAGGACTTCAAAGTGGTGGAACACAGAAATTTAGTCCGTAACACTCCCCTGTGAAACAAAGGCCTTAATCAACAAAAGAAAGGGTAAGAAACACTGTCACTTTTAGGGTCCAGTGAAAACTCATCACAGCTGAGAGAAATGAACAAAATAAAATTCTTTGCTAGTAGTGGTGGCCAGGGATTCATGCTGGGACCAGAACTACACCTGGAGGAAAGTCGGGGCACTTGTGAAAGCCGCGGCACTTGTGAAAGCCGCATACTTGGGACCCAGGACGATGTGCCTACCTCTATCAGGCTGAACCCGTGGCTTAATCAGATAACACCTCCCAAACCTACACCACTAAGGTGACAAACTTTCAGTAAATGGAAAAGTGAAATACTGTTGGGACAGTTATAAGGGACTGACTCTGAGCTTCTGTGCAAAAGGAGGACCTAAATGTGAGTTTGCAGCAGACACTGAAAGAAAACCTCTAGTAAACCAGTCCTCACACTAAATATAGGTAGCACTAAAGGAATTTGAAGATTGCAGTGCAGTGGGGTAACCCCAGTGACAGGAAACCATGAGCCAAACTCAACTGGTGACTAGATTAACACGAACTGCCACACTGTGAGCTTTGCAGAAAGAAAGAAACGCCCATTTCCAAGGACAAAAATGGTGTACTTTAGTCTCTAAAAAAATAAATGGTTTTGAAGAGCCTAGGGACAAGACAGAAATAAAGACGCAGGTGTAGAGAATGGACTTCAGGACACGGGGAGGGGGAAGGGTAAGCTGGGACGAAGTGAGAGAGTGGCATGGGCATATATACACTACGAAATGTAAAATAGATAGCTAGTGGGAAGCGGCCTCATAGCACAGGGAGAGCAGCTCTGTGCTTTGTGACCACCTAGAGAGGTGGGATAGGGAGGGTGGGAGGGAGACGCAATAGGGAGGGGATATGGGGATATATGTATACATATAGCTGATTCACTTTGTTACATGGCAGAAACTAACACACCATTGTAAAGCAATTATACTCCAATAAAGATGTTTTTTAAAAATGGTGTATTTTAGTCTCTACTGTTTTACAGAACAAATCCAGATTTCAGAAAACAGGATGTAGCATAAGAGAAGACAAGCAAATGCAACACACCTCCGAAAGAGAACACAATCAACAGAACCAGCCTGAGATATGACACAGATATTGGCACTACATTATAGGAAATTTAAAATATTATAATTAATATATAAAGACCCAAATGGAAAAAGCTGAACAACAAAATCAGCTGAGTAATTTCAACAGAGAGATGGAAACTATAAGAATGAAATGGAATGCTAGAAATGAAAACAGTAAAAGAGGTAAAGAATACACAGTAAAAGAGATAAAGACAGACTCTTTGGAGGACACAACATAAAGGAGGAAAGAATCAATGAACTTGAATATAGATCAGTAGCAATTAGATTAATTGACACCAAAAAGAAAAAAAAAGTGGAAAAAAAAAAAAGCAACCAAGCATATGGGACAGTAACAGATGATCTAACATAAGCATTGTAGGAATTCAAGAAGCAGAGGCGGAACAGGGTAAACCAAATCCAACAAAACAAAAGACCCTGATGGAATGGTTAGAAAACAGCTAACAAGATTGAAGATGTCAATGTGAACGTTTCAGTAACAACATTAAACGTGAATGATCTGAACACATATTAAAAACTGAGACTGTCAGATGGGATAAAAAAGCAAGACCCAAGTATGTGCTGGCTATAAGGAACTCACTTTAAATATACAGATAAACATTGATCAAAAGTGAAAGGATGGAGAAAAGTCATATGATGCGAACGCTAACCCAAAGAAATCTGGGCTATTTAAATACCAGATAAACTAGATTTCAAAACAAGGAATATTAACACTGATAAAGGAGGACATTGCAAAATGAAAAACAGGTCAATTCTCCCATAAAGACATAAACATCCTAAGTATATATGCATCTAACGATAAATCTTCAAAACACAGGAGGACAAGGACCAACAATGCTGAAAGGATAGACGAGGCCACACTTTCGAGGAGAGAATTCACGCTCCTCTCAGGCACTGTTAGAACGAGAGGCAGAAAATTAGTGTATGGATATTGGGAGGTCTGAACGACACCAGCAACTAAGTTCTCCCGACTGATACTTACAGAATACCCAATAACACGAGAATATATATGTTTTTCAAGTGCATGGAACATTCATCAAATATGACTACATTCTAGGCCATAAACCAAACTTCAAAAAATATATATAAGTGATATCAACTATGTCATTGGCTCATAAAGGACATAAACTGGAAATTAATAGTGGAAAGATATTTGTAAATGCCCCAATAGTGGAAAGACATTTAGAAATTCCCTACTGGGAATTAAATAACACATTCTAAACAACCATAGGTCAAAGAAGAAGTCAAAGGAACATCAAAAATTGTTTTTCACTAAATGAAAATATATCAAATTTGTGAGATAAAGTACTGCTTAGAGGGACGTTTTTAGCATTTAAAGCTAAAACGAAAAAAAAGGGGGAAAGGTCTTAAATCAGTATTCTAAGCTTCCATCTTAAGAAACTAGAAAGAGAACAAGTTAAAAGCACAGTCAGCAGAAATAAATAATAATGATTTTAAAACACCAAATTCAATGAAAAGTAGAAAACAATAGAAAATAATTGAAACAATGTTTTTTCAAAGAATTAATAAATTTGATCAACCTCTAGTCATATTTACCAAGAAAAATGATTGTACACACAAATTACCAACATCATGAGTGAAAAAGAAGACATCAGAATAGATCCTGCAGATATTAACTGAAAAATAAAATAATGTATGAATAATTCTAAGTCTATACATTCAACTCTTTAGTTGAAAAAGACCAGATGATTCTCTTTAAGAGTAAATTTTGTGGTATCTTAATTTACCCTATTCGCATCCTCTGCTCCTTAGATCAGTAGCAGACTTGAGAATAATAATCTGCATTCCTGGTCTCTGTACCTAAGGCAGGAGCATGATTCACAACAGACAAAAGGGGAAGCACCTCAAACGCCCATCGACTGATGAACGGGTGAACAAAGGTGGTATATGCACGCAACAGAACATTACTCAGGAAAAAAATAAAGGAAGGAAATATTGATACATGTTACAACACACATGGATGTGTAATACATTATGCTAAGTGAAAGAAGCCAGACACAAAAGGCCATACATTGTATGATTCCATTTCTATGAAATGTCCAGAATAAGCAAAACCAGAGCTAGAAAGTAGATAACTGGTTGCCAGGGGCTGAAGGAGGAATTGTGATTGACTGCTAACAGGTAGGAGTTTCTTTTAGGGGTTAATGAAATGTTCAAGAATTAGTGATGATGGTTGCACAATATTTGAACATACAAAGCCCATTAAATTTGTCCATTTTAAAATGGTTAATTTTATGAAATGTGAAATTTATCACAATAAAAAAATTAACATAGACACAGTGTAGTATATTTGTCTCAGACACTAGAACTAGTGAAGGATCTGTAGTTCAAAACATACTATTTCATGCCTCTGTGCGTTTACATATTCTATGCTCCCTTCTTTATTTCCTTAAATTTCATTTAATTCTTGAATTACTAATTAATATTCAGTTTTAAAAAATTATTTATTTATTTATTATTTGTTTATATTTGGCTGCGTTGAGTCTTCGCTGCTGTGCGCGGGCTTTCTCTAGTTGCGGCGAGCGGGGGCTCCTCTTCCTTGCGGTGCGCAGGCTTCTCATGGCGATGGCTTCTCTTGTTGCGGAGCATGGGCTCTAGGTGCGCGGGCTTCAGTAGTCGTGGCACGTGGGTTCAGTAGTTGTGGCTCGTGGGCTCTAGAGTGCAGGCTCAGTAGTTGTGGCACACGGGCTTAGTTGCTCCGCGGCATGTGGGATCTTCCTGGACCAGGGCTCGAACCTGTGTCCCCTGCATTAGCAGGTGGATTCTTAACCACTGTGCCACCAGAGAAGCCCATTAAAAAACATGTTATTTAAATATAGTTGTTATTAATCATGTTCTTCTAGGTTACGACTCAATCTTGTACAAATTTAATAAAATTACCCACATTATTTGTAATTAAGCTTTTACGTGTCTGCCTTTCCTTAATTGAACTAAGGAAAAACAAAGCATCAATCAACATTTCTTCAGTAATTTTGTAGTGCATGGCATATCCTTATATATCAGTAAATAAATATTAATTACTTTTGGCAGTAGAATTTGGATTTTTATCATTTAGTTTATAAATTATTGAAAAATGTTACCCAAGGTTATTTTATACATAAATTTTTAACCTAGAATTTAGAGTTCCAGAAATTTTTTTTTAAATTGAGAAGCCTTCATGTATATCTATCATAGCGGCATTATTTTTCTTTTTATATGTATAAAACACAAGATTTATGCTTAACATATTTGATTAAGCAAAGTACTGTTTCACCTTAACTGTGAATACAAATGACTCTTTTTCAGTCTAACCCTCTTCAAAAATCACTGTTAACAAAAATGAAAAAAAAAAAATGTAAGAAGACTAAATCCAAACGCAGGATCTGTGGAATTTTTCTCTTCATCAAGAATGGGCAGAGAGGACAAGACTGAAATCATAAATGACACGGTACCTAGCAAATATGTAAATAAAAGTGTCTATGTAGGAAACATATCCTAAGTGCCTGTTGAAGTGGCCTATGTATTTTCAATGTAGACGGGGTTAAAAATACATTGATTTCTTCTTAAAAGGTTCTTAACGAGTCATTGATTCAGATAGTTGCAGAGTGGACTTATTTATATGTTCAGACAGTATAGGTTTATGGATAGATTCAAAGGCACTGTTTTTCATTGCTGATTTCTTCACATAACTTATTTTCTTTAAGTTTTAATTTAAACAAAAGTTTATTTTTTGACATTCAATGTTGAAAGAACTGTCATTTTCTACTTTTTTATTTCATTTCCACGGTTCTTATGAAAGCAACTTGCATGATGCTTCCCAAAAACTACCAAGTAAGGGGCTTCCCTGGTGGCGCAGTGGTTGAGAGTCCGCCTGCCAATACAGGGGGCACGGGTTGGGGACATGGGTTTGTGCCCCAGTCCGGGAAGATACCACGTGCCGCGGAGCAGCTAGGCCCGTGAGCCACGGCCGCTGAGCCTGTGCGTCCGGAGCCTGTGCTCCGCAACGGGAGAGGCCACAACAGTGAGAGGCCCGCGTACCGCAAAAAAAAAAAACCAACAAAAACTACCAAGTAAAATCAAAGCTAGTTTTTCAACCTGAAAGTCTATTCCTGAACATTCACCCTCTTGACTATTTAAAATTTATTTCTCACCTTCCATGAGGACATTTTCTAATCACTTCTCCTTCATATTATTTCACTTGCAGAAGAAACTTAATAAATTCAGTTTTCAAGTAGTTATGTTACAAAACTTCATATACAAGTTGGTTGTTTGCAACTAGAACAATTCTTTCAACGGATTTTAAAAAGTTGTTTAGAATTATAATTAGATTCTTTGGTTAGTTTTGCCAAGGTTTATTTAATCTATGTTGTATCATACTAGACTCTTAAAATGGTTGTTTTCATTTTTACAACACTGGTAGCAAAATAAAAGAATACATGCCGTGAAATTGAATAAAAATTAAAATTACTTATGTTGGTTTTGTATATTATTGTGAAAAAGGACTTAAAAAGAATAGAATATTTATGTAGGATGGGAGAGACCACCAGGAAATTTTATAGTTTATGATAAGAATAAAAGCAGTAACAATGGTGATGGTATCAGTTCTTGTACCTAATTTCTCTATATATATCTAGATATACTTACAGTTTTATCACAAAAAGATACATTTTGGTTTTTTATTATTTTCCATACAGATCGATAGGCTATAAAAAGAAAGATATTTCTTTTATATCTGGACAAGTTTTAGATGTCAGGAAGATGGAAAATAGATTACATATTATAAAATGAAGTTTTGATTAAGAAGTCAGGATTTTTGCTCACTTCTTTGTGTTACAGGAAGCCGTTACATTCTGATCCCTTCCATTCCCTGTGCCTCCTAGTCAATTTTTTAATTCATATCAACATATTGGATTAGTTGTTGTTGCCAGTGAACTGAGTTTGATGAGTTACTGCATCCATCATTGTCCTTTGCTGCCAGCAACACAGAAAAGCAGTCTAATAAGTAATTACAGATAGCCCACGTCATCTCTGGGAAGGCTCACAGTCTGATGATGAAGACTACATCACCAGGAATAATAGCCCAGAACACACTGCAGGGCTGCAACCTCACACTGGGTCACCACAGTGCAATTCGCCACAGCGTGTGTCTCTATTGCTGCTGAGTCGGGCATGGGATTCTGCTGCTAAAATGACTGCCACCGTTGCCTCTGAAAGCTGAATGTACCCACCTCCGTAGGTGGGTGCTAGCCTCTCCATGCCCCTGGTTTATAACCCAAGGACAAGGTTGTGTACATCTCGTGGGTGAAGCACAAAGTCCCTTGCCCCTATCCTAGCAACAAGGGAGGCTGGGAAAGTGGCTGTCTGGCATCCATTGGCCATGGCAGGGACTAATGATGTGAGAAATTCTCCAAATGTAAGAAGAATTTATAAGGTAGAATGTCACTAAAAAGAACTACAAATCTCCTCTTGAAGTACCAAATTTCTTTGAATACACGTTGCTTTTTCTGTCAAGTAAGGAAGACGTTTTCTGTTTTTCACACACACACAATTATATTCACTTATACACTATGTCTACGAAGTAGATCACTGGAAGCATCATAAATCGGAATATATTAATATTAACAAGACCAATAACAA
This sequence comes from Neophocaena asiaeorientalis asiaeorientalis, assembly GCF_003031525.2. Classification (NCBI taxonomy): domain Eukaryota; kingdom Metazoa; phylum Chordata; class Mammalia; order Artiodactyla; family Phocoenidae; genus Neophocaena; species Neophocaena asiaeorientalis. The sequence continues at coordinate 3,269,178 of NW_020173204.1, read as the reverse complement.
CTAATATGCACCTAGAGCTGTGCTATCATTGATATCATATAATAGTAGATATCATTATACAGTTAAATAGATAGTTAACAAGAGGTAGAAGATGTTGCTATGGATAATCTCTCTTGAAGGTGAGGGATGATAGTAATTAAGTAAAGCTACGAGGTCAAAGTTAATCTTCCATGAGTTTAGTGAGCTAAATTTGTACCTCAAAATTGCACATGCAAGTTCTAACCCCCTACCTGCGTATGTAAACTTGTTTGGAAAGAGAGTATTTACAAGTGTAATTTAAGTTAAGGATCTTGGGATGAGATCATCCTGCATTTACAGTGATCCTTAAATCCAATGGCTGGTTTACTTATAGAAGAATGGAGACAGATTCGACAAATGCCGGGAAGATGACCACGTGAGATGGAGGCCAAGACTGAAGTCCAGCTGCCATAAGCCAAGAAATGCCAAGAGCTACCAGAAGCTGAAATAGCCAAGGGTTCTCCCTTAGAATCTTCGGAGGGAGTATGGCTATGCTAACACCTTGATTTCAAGCTCCTGACCTCCGGAACCATGACAGAATGAATGTTTGTTATTTCAAGCCACCAAGTTTGTGTTTATTTGTTGCAGCAGATCTAGGAAGTTAATACAATGGATTAAAACAGGATGGCGTTTCCCAAAAGGTTTTCCTACTGGCCTTTGGATATAAGGAAGTAAACTTTCTTACTGGCTTTTCACATGAAAAGATGATCGATAGTTTAGGTTGCTCAGTATACGCTTATAATTTGAGTTACTCTAGAAAGCTTATCATTTTGTACTTCTATTTTATACAAATCTTTAAAAGTTTTGTGTAGCTTTATAAGTACCCAACATGTTTTCTAATAAACAAACTGATCATTTTAAAAGGTAGATGGTTATTGATATTTTAGAATTTAAAAATTCTTGGATAATCAGAAAAGAAATAAGAACAATAAGAATAGAAAAATAAGAAAGCTTAAACAATGAAACACTTGCAATACATTTATTTCTATGAATAGTCACGTAATACATTTTTATAAATTTATAAAGTTTTTCTTTTAACTTTGCAACGTAAGTGTCGAATATAAATCATGAGTTTGAGTTCACTCAGCAATTGCACATATAGCAAACAACAACAAAAATAAGGATGAGGAAAAGTAAAAGAGAATGAAAAGCAAATCTACAATCATGATGGCATAGCAAATGTTTTAACATTTTGGCCTTCAAATACAGTAATATTAAAGTTACATTCACTCTGTTGGTTGGGTAGTAGTTTGCATGTTGGATTAGGAGAGACCAAAGATTGAAAAGCACTTAGGATGAATACATTCATTCAGTTGTGTAAAATGCTATCCTGAGTAGGGATATAAAAAAACTGAAGGGATTAGAACAAAACAAAGATATAGTGTAAGGAAAGTACCAGAAGAACATGAAAATTAGACAACGGAATAAGAAAAGAAAATGACGAAAGACTAATACATTCCCAGCTTGGCTGAGCAGAAGAATGACAAGGTGATTGGCAGAAATGATAATATAAAGAGACTGAGAAACACTATTTGAACCCTTACTAGATGACTTTCTCTGACAGAACCTACTAAGGAATAGCAAAGCATTTAACAGTTTAAATGTCTTTTCCCCGACCTTTTTGATAGCATTCCTAAAAGGAGTCAGTAACACCGGTTCTCATTCATATTGATGACACCGCTGTCTGGAAAAGGTGATGTGTGAAGTATTCACAGTCAGCATCCCTGCCAGCTCCTCCTAAGAAGAACCGTCTCCTTTTTTTTTTTTTTTAATGTTTAGAATTTTATTATTTTTTTAAAACATCTTTAGTGGAGTATAACTGCTTTACAATGGTGTGTTAGTTTCTGCTTTATGACAAAGTGAATCAGTTACACATATACATATGTTCCCATATCTCTTCCCTCTTGTGTCTCCCTCCATCCCACCCTCCCTATCCCACCCCTCTAGGTGGTCACAAAGCACCGAGCTGATCTCCCTGTGCTATGCGGCTGCTTCACACGAGCTATCTATTTTACATTTGGTAGTGTATATATGTCCATGCCACTCTCTCACTTCGTCCCAGCTTACCCTTCCCCATAACCTCAAGTCCATGCTCTAGTAGGTCTGTGTCTTTGTTCCCGTCTGAACCCGTCTCCTTTTGTCTTAGGAGGTGTAATGAATCTCTTGCAGAGCAGAAGGGGTTGCCCCTTCTTATCTGGGGCTTTTATTTCAAAAGCCTGTAACTGGTGAAGACTGGAAGATTTGAAAATCCCTATTATGTGAAAACAATTTTCTCCTTGCCTCCCACGTTGTATTTTTCACTGCCAAGATAAAATCTTTCCAGCTGTGGTTTGAGAAGAGTAGTGTCTGGAGAGAAAGCAAGTGTTTCAGGACTGTGGGATGGGGAGAGGCTGCAGGATTTTTATGGCTAAGGGAGAGTACATTGTTTTCACAGTATTATGTCTGGGTGGTGAGAGGTAAGGCAGGAATAGCATGCCTGTTTGAGCCGCCGAGGGACAAAAAGGACATTAATGCACCAACCCCAAGTCGTCTGCCGCCTACCATCAGCGGAGAGAAAATTCCATAATTCCTTTACCTCTTGGGAGGCAGAAGTTAGCTGAAAGTATTAGAGATGGTTAACCACATGAGATCTCAGAGTTGATGAATTCTTGCTAATTCAAGATGCAGTTTTGATTTTATTTTCTCTCAAAAGTATTTCTTCCACCATAGAGTGTACTTACTTCTCTGAGCTCTTATGGTGTCATGTACATTATAGCTACTATGTATCATTTACCTTATTAAAATGTAAAGCTCTGAGAAGTAGAGTTTCAGTTCCTCAGCAAAATAGTCCTAATACATGGAATCTGCCAGACAATCAATACAGATTATGCTGTTGTAGTGCCTCAAGTAGTGATTATTCATTTCTGAGGTCAACCAGTGATGACGTTTTCCTTTGGGCCTCAGTCCACCCATACTACAATCCTTTGGAATTTATTCATATTTTGAACTACCCTTTCCATTCAGTTTTCATTGCTAGGTTTTTATTAACACAAAGAGAATCTTTTACAATAGTCTTCTAATTGTTTTCCTTATTTTTCTTCTTTTCTGTCTCAATATTTGCTTACCCTTATACGTAAAAAATTCCCAAAATTATACTAGTCTTAAATTTCTCCATGTTAAATACATCAGTATTCTCTCAGTCACAGTCTGGTATTGAAAACCCTCTGACATTTGTGCCAGCAAACCTGCTTTATCTCATTGCTCTATTGTTGCCTTGACAATCCATTACTGAAAAACAAGGTTCCCTTTAGAAACTACAGTAATCCCCCCATATCCTCTGGGGATATGTCCCAAGACCCCCAGTGGATGACTGAAACCATGGATATTACCAAACTCTTTTTTACACCATTTTTTCCTATACATATATACCTATGATAAAATTTAACTTATAAATTAGGTGTGGTAAAAGATTAACAACCATATCTAATAATTAAATAGAACAATGATAACGATATACTGTAATAATGGTTATGTGAATGTGGTGTGGTCTCTCTCTCTCCAAATACCTTATTGTACAAATTTAATGCCTTTTCAATCTTAACTGAGCACTTATCACACTACAGCTATAACTTCTGCAGTTTCAGGTGTGACAACAAAACTAGCAAGGATCTTTTTTTCCCTCTTCACAATTTCATGTGAATGAAGAAGATTGATTCTTACTTTAGAGTTCTTACTCAGCAACCTCAAAATACAATTTTTTTCTTTCCTTATTAAGTGGAGAACTTTGACCTTTTCACTTTTCAGCTTCTCTTTGGCATATCCAAATCGCCAGCAGCACTTTTCTTGAACTTTGGGGCCACTGTTAAGTAAAATAAAGGTCACTTGAACACAAGCACTGAGATACTGTGACAGGTGGTCTGATAACCAAGGCAGCTACTAAGTGATTAATGGGAGGGATTCGCTGGATAAAGGGATGACTCACTTCCTGGATGGAACCAAATGAAACAGCAGGAGAGTTCATCACCATCCTCAGAATGGCGTGCTATTTAAAACTGACAAATTGTTTATTTCTGGAGTTTTCCATGTCATATTTTCAGACCATGGTTGACCACAGGTAATGAAGCCACAGAAAGTGAAACCGTGGGTAAGTGTGGACTACTGGACACCATCGCTATCTTTCTCTCCTTCTAAGAACATTTCCTCTCTATTCAATTCATGTCCATTCTTTAAGATTTGTGCACTTCATATATCACTCATGCATCACTTCCTAAATGCTCTCAACCAGGGTTTCTCAGCCTCAGCAGGATTGCCAATTTGGGGCCATATAATTCGATGTGGGAAGGGGCCGTCTGGGCCTTGTAGGATGTTTTACAGCATCCTTGGCCTCCACCCATGAGATATCAGCAGCTTCTCCACACCCAAGTGGTGAAGAAGAAAACTATTTCCAGATTTTGCTAAAAGTTCTCTGGGGGATAAAGTTGTCCCTGGTGGGAATCATTGCTCCAAACAGCAATAATCTTTTGAAATTAAAAAGAAAGTTTCATTTCTTTTGTATAGCTCTGAATATTTTCCAAGGCATTTTTTATTATATATACAAGTTATAATAATGGAAGGTATTACTTATTATATAGATAGTCTCCTTTATCCCCTAACACTGTATCACATATTATTAGGTCCTTACAGATGAGACTCAAGGACATAAAATTCAGTAGATGCCTAGTCTTGCGCCCTATCATTCAATGGCGTATAGTGTCTATATAAATCACTTCTGACTAAATCACAATCTTCTTTATGAGATATCTTGTTACTAAACTCTTGAATTACAATTTTTCTCTTGGTGGTTATTGTTTCCTTCTTTAAATAGATCGTAAGAATTTGAAGGAACTATTCATTACATAGAAACTATTGGACATCTCAGCAGAAATGTTATCTACCCATTCACTTAATATTAAAGAAGGAAGTGGTTTTCTATCAATATCTAGCACAGTCCTTCACATATACTAACTGCTCAGTCACCATTTAATGAAATATTTAAAGAGTGCTAATAAGCATCCTTAAGGACATATGTGAAGTAAAAAAAACATTGTCCTTTGTCAGCAGCTGCTTTTCAGTCTTTCTCTTGGAGAACACGTTCCTCTGCTTCCTTGCTCTTATGCCTTCTTTGTCATCCTATGGATTAAAGGATTCATTCAGAACCCTCTGTTAAGATGTCTCATACACTTCTGCTTACACTGAGTTTCCATGTTTCACAAAACTCTCTTTTTATCTGAATTTCATCAAAACGTTAATTTCCCTGGAATAGCTAAGTTTAGAAAGTTGAAAGGAGTACGTGATCAGATACTGTGATGCGGTTACTGCTGAGTTAATTGTGTAATGGTTTTAGGGGTATATGAGATGTGAAGGAGAACCTATTTTCAACCAAGGTGAGGAATTGCTTTTCCTAAATTTCTTCGAGGTAGCTTTAGAAAAGAATATTTTACAAGGAAAATAGGATGACATAAAAAGGAAAAAATGTTACTCAACTGAAAGATTTAGAGTTAGAATCATTGAAAAAGGGCAGATGAAAGGAAAGAGGTCCGATTCTAAGAGAGAAATGAATTAGTGACAGGGATGATTTTGAAATTTAACACAGAGTGACCATGAGAATGATAGTACTAGATAGTATATGCTTGTAAAAGTTAATTGACTTTGAAATGGATGCCGTCAAATTAATTTTTAAACAGCATCAAGATTACTTTATATCTAACAGGTGGATGCATGTGAGTAGTAGAGAGACACTGAGAAGAGAGTCCCCAAATGCATGATTCTTTCAAAACCTCTAGTACATGATATAAATATAATAAAATGTGAGAGCGAGGGAAATAAAGATGGAAAAAATAATCATTTCCCATTGTTTAAAGCGTTTCACTTCCACGAGAAGGAAAAAAGAATTAAATGAACTAAATTATGGCTATGGGAATTCATTAGGAACAATTGAAAATTAAAAGTTAAAAAGCCTATTTCTATCAAAAATGTTTCTGAATCTATTCAGTTTCTGACAGAGGAGGACTTGAATTTTTCTGTTGCATCACTCGTAGGGACCAGAGTATATTCCAAGATGACTGATTGCAGCTGGATTTGAGAGCAATTCTCATTTTCCCTGTTTCAGACTCCATGCTAAATCTAGGAAACAGACACAATAGTTTGTAACAGAATATTCATCAACATAGACTGACTTAGAGTTTGATGAGAGATCAAGAGATTTATTCAACTTTCGTCTTACTGAAGAAAATGTTCTTGAGTATGTCATCTGTAGAAAATTAACCTATGGTGATTGCGCTGAAATATTTTGAAGATTCTGTGGCCATTTTTTTTTTTTTAACATCCAAAGATAGACACGAAGAATTGTCTGAATGAATAAGTGAAATGATGGACTTATAGGGATCATGTTAGTTAACTGAGGGTGAGGAAACAGTCATGGAATCATCTTGAGTAGGTCAGACATTTGAAAAAGTCTAAGAGAACTTAAGTTCTCCCACAGTAGATTTCTTGATATTTTATTCTACATTCTAAACATTGAGCCATTTTTCTTTCCTGGAAGTAAACTAAAAGGGACATAATCCTGGCCACGTGGGTAATGTTTCTTAATCTGTCCCAAGTATTTAGTACTAAATATGCTGTAGCATTGCCATGTTTTATGGGGGGGAAATTTCAAATACTTGAAGAAACTGACTCATATTTTTGATACCCCAATGGCTAGGATATGGTTAAACACTCATTTTTTTTAGTGATAATGATGAAAGATGCATGTCCCAAGCCTTCTTATCATTGAGGTCATTCCCCAAAAACACTGTTGCTTAACTCATTTAAATTTGACTAAACACTAAAGAATAAGTCACACCAAATAATCCTTCACTAATGAATTGAGTAAGAGGGGCTGATGGTCTTTTAACAATTTTAATTTCTACAATTCTATGACTTCAACTAGTGTATCAAACCCCTCAAAGGCAATGCAGTGATCAATACAAATTAACAATAATGAAAATGGACCATTTTCTCGGTTATGTATTTAAGAAGGAAACTTTCTAATGTGATTGTACTAAGGATATGTAAGATTATTCAGTGTAGCCAATGCCTCCCCTCCTTATGGCCAAGGTTTAACAGCACTTTATTTCCCCACCCCTACATATGACATTTTAAATTGGTTTTCTGGGTGATGCCCAGAAATTCTGAGCACTTTAAAGAGGTTATTCAAGAGCCTTATAAAGAGGTTATATCTATAGCTCTTGAAGCTAACAGTTTGTAATTTTAAGGTCAAAATTGTATGCATTTTAAAGCATACAGTCCTCATTTGCAAAGCAGGGCTCATGAAGAGAACAGGAAGACAACTTTGTTCTATTTGCATATGTCAAGAACGAATATTGCCTTGATCTAAATATTTGGAGATTCAAACAGATGACTTTAATTTATAATGCATATCTTATAAGCCTGCTCTGGTTTGCTTAGATGGTTACTTATAAATTAAAACAAACAAGAAGTAGCAGAAAATAAACAAATGGCCTGACAGTATGTGTAACGAAACTTTGGTGAATACTTTCTTTCCTAAAACTTATGTGCTGAGAAAGCCTTGTAACAATAACCAACCAAATAGTTTAATGATGTTTCAGTGTATTTGCTAGAAAATGTTTCACAAGTTTAATCAAGCAAATGTTTAAAAAGGTATGTTCTGAGTTTATAGAATCTATTTATACTCATGAACTATGAGAATAAGAGTGAGCAGAGTGGCTGGAAATTTGGATGTGCTTAATACATACTTATAAAATAAATGAAGAAATTACTAAGAAGGGTTAAATATATAAATATGAATAAAAAAGCATATATTTATATATGCATATATCATAGTGAATTTCTTTGATACATTACTATATGTAAATGTATTTACTATACATTATATCTATAGACAAGAATATATTCTATAAAAATTCCTCACTGCCATAACATCTTAATAAATGGTCATTTCAAAATCAGTTTATAATATGGTAAAGCAAACGGATTTGGACATAGCCTCTAGTTAAAACAATGGTTTGTAACTCATCTCAACCATCCAGTTAAGTTACTCAGACTATCTTAAGATTCAGCTTCATTATTTATCAGAGAGGAATAATGATATTCTCTACCTTCCTGTATTCTTATACAGATTCACTCACAAGTCGAGTATATGAAAAACTAATATCGCATTGACGAGCACAGTGGAAGTCCACAAATGCCATCATTGTTATCACTGAGTTATTATTTAACTTAACTCTAAATTTTGTGGGGTTTTTTTTCTTTTTTCTGAATGTGACAGAAATACGAAGGTATCAGAAAATGATCATGGGATTAAGGGGCCAATTATGGCTGCGTGAGAGGCGAGTCAGCGCCTGGCCGAGCCACACCCAGGCAGGCAGGTTTCAGGGACACCCGCGAGGGGCTTTGACGCCGTCCTGCCTCCCCTTCACCAACAGTAATAATAATATCCCTAATATGACATTATATAAGGTCATATCAATCTACTTGTTCACTATCTCATTAAAATAAATAGCTTTAAACCCAGCAATACTTAATGAATGCTGGTAATCATAGATAAATATTTCAAACACTTTGAAAAAAATTGCTTATTGATTTTGTTTTAATTTGATAAGAGTTAAATATATCCTGCAATCATTTTGAAAGACTTTACATAGATGAAAGACTTCTTAGATTTCCTTAGAGGAATACATATTAGTGAATTATTTTAGGATCAGATAGTTACAGAATTTTTTGCTTTCCCCAAAGCATAAATATGTATTCTTAATATACGTTCCTTCTAAAGTTATCAATTTTCTTTTTGCTACTTTGCTAATTAGAGATTTGTAGCCTCTTACATGAAGAGCAATAATCCTCTATGCCAATAACAGGTTAATTCTCCAAACCTAGGTGGAAAAACCTAAAATGAGGGTGTTTATGACTTTGGGTGAATTCTTAATGGATAGGAATCAGTTGCAAACTAAGTTTAATGAACTCGGTTCCAAAACCCACTATTGGTTTTTATGAATGACCTGTACTTTGTTACTACTCTGAAAGTCAGGGTTGGTATAAATGGTCTTTTAATATATTCTTTAATAATTTTCAGTTGGTAAAAAGGATATAACCCGTTAAACTTCTTTTAAAAGTTAGCTTTTAAAGACTTGGTAACATAATGGTATGAGTTAGTTACATGCTCGCATCTAAAACTGGACCAAGGAATGAATGTGTATTAGAAATAATGGGGCCCCCATTAACCATAATTATTTAAATATTCGTTGATATTTACTTGGAAAGAGACCAACAATGCAGAAGGGAAGGGTAGAGTAGTATGCTCTTAATATGTTGTCCCTAGAAATTCGCCTTTGGCCCTAAACTTTCATATCCCCTTTGACCACAATAAAACCCAGCTCTTTGCTGGACACATTATTCAGAAGACTCTTCCATATGCCTGAGACAGCTAAGGAAAGCATGCGTCACCTTTTATTCATTGTACAGAGGAATTTAAGCAACAGAGTACAAGGAAGAAGGAAAAAAAAAAAGCTTGTAACATTGCCTGGCACAGAGCAAGCAGACGTGAGATAAATTCAATTTTCTACATTTTCAGTAATATTCAGAATCCCAGAGAAACAGTACCATTTGTAGGTTGGCATCCCAGGAACCTGCCTAACTAACCCACAATCTCATCCTTCTCTACCTGGATCTTTTCACAAAGAAGCAGGCGATTAGATGTATTCTATATGCAGGTGACACTAGTTATGGTTATAAATTGGAAGTGATGGTGAAAATTCTGTTAAGTAATCTCAGCTAATTTTACAGAAAAGGCATTTTCCCCACTTTAAATGTACAAATGTTAAACAAACTGTCCAAATTCACATAGCTATTTATTAGTGTAGAAATGGGATTAAAACCCAAGTATGTCTGAATCCATAGCCCATGCTCTTAAAGAAGACAGTCTACTGATTCCGAATAGCTTTAAGAAATAGCAGCTATTGTCATCTAAATCTTGCCAGAAAGAAAGTCCTCAGATAAACTATTTAGAATAAATACCATTTCTCAAAATTTAGAACTGGTTTACAGCTAAAACCCCTACAGAGCAAACTACCATATTCAGTTAACTAAATATGCACTTTTTCCCCAACTCAACTTCTGTTGAAAAGTTCACCAGAAATTATGTTGCTTAATGCTGGATGTTCTATGGGTATACTCCTTTTTTGTGACTGAAGTATTTTCTGTAACTTGTTTTAAAATTATTTAAACACTTCAACTGTGATCTAGTACCTAGATTTGACCATTCAAACTTAAAATAATGTACATCCTATATTATTTGCTGAGGAAAACCTTGAACCTGATTACAAGTGTTCTTATATGATTATGATTTGTTATTATTAGAGTATTTATTAAATTCTTATGTGCCTGGGACTCTGCTAGATTCTGAATAGATGTGGGCAAATAAAGTACTTTTATTCTCCACAGAAAGCTTATACAGGAGAGAGGAGGCAATGATACATGAATAACACATAAAGATGAATAATAATTATAGAAAGTAATAAGAAGAAAATTAAAAAATATCAGTAATTTAAAATCATAATGTAGAGGAAGCAACTCACAAAGGAGGTCAGGTGACGGAAACCCGAGATAGTTACATTTCGGCCACCACTGAAAGATGAGAAGAAGCTATTATATCAAGAAGCATAGGAAGTGCATCCCAGGTAGAAGTAACAGGCTTTGGAATATTCTGAGGTGGGAAAACCTTCCAGCAAATGAAAGAAGTTCAGTGTGACTATAGTAGGCTGGACAAAAAGACATATCCAAGGCTAGATCATGGCCAGATCTGTGGGGCTTTATATTTTGATAAGAGATATAAGTGTATTCATTTAACACATTGTTAGAACAGCTGTTGAGAATCAGGCAGTCTTAGAACTGAGAGAAAATGTGTAAAATTGAATTGGCCTCAGATGAATGGGTCATGGAACGAGTTAGATTGACACTAAGTTACCCGCCAATCTCAAGAAAATTTCCGTGCAAGGAGGTACACTATAAAACACCATAAAATCCCCAACACAGAGGCACGTCCCTCTTAGGCATTAATTTGGTTCTGAGAAATCTAAGGCTTATCTAAAGAAATGAGATCCTCAAGTTTCAAAGAATTGAGCACACCATCTTCAAAAATAACTGGATTTTATATCTAAGAACTGTGGTCCAGGAAGCTGTAGTTATTTATAAAAATGGCCAGATTTTACTCAGATAACCTAGAATTACAATGGCCATTATGGGAAGAGTTCCAACTAGACAAAATGCAGAAGCATCTAAAAGCTTTCAAAATCCCAAAATAGCTTTATTGAAAGATTCATGAACAGGTAATGAAAAATTAAAGACGTAAGAGGAACCTAGAACAAGACTGTGACACTAGGCTTCCCTGGTGACACAGTGGTTGAGAATCCTCCTGCCAATGCAGGGGACACGGGTTCGAGCCCTGGTCCTGGAAGATCCCACGTGCCGCGGAGCAACTAAGACTGTGAGCCACAACTACTGAGCCTGCGCACCTAGAGCCCATGCTCTGCAACAAGATAAGCCACCGCAGTGAAGAAGCCCGAGCACCGCAACAAAGAGCATCCCCAGCTCGCCACAGCTAGAGAAAGCCTGCGCACAGCAACAAAGACTCAACGTGGCCAAAAGGAAAAAGAAAAAAAAAAGACCGTGATACTGACGTGGCTCCCACCACTCCCCTTTATCCTCCTTTACCCTAGTACTCAGTCTACTAATCCTCTATCTCAGTTGCTTTTCCACTCTAAATAGACCACAAGACTGTTCAACAAAAGTCCACCAAGTTAGTGGCTTTACATATGCCCCCATATCCACCCTCATAGGAGGGCGCCCCTACGGGCTCCTCCCAGGCTTGACAGGACTCCAAGGGATTCTCCAGTAAAGTGGCACCAGTTATTCCCTTAAAGGGCCAAGGGAAAATTAAAATTAATGAAAAATCTTGCCAAATTCTGATAGATACTGGAACTACACCCTCTACTTTAAGCCCCATTTACTAAGGACCCTGCAGATGGGATCCTGGGAAAACTGGCAGAAGCCAGCCAAGAGTGAGAATTCTTACCCAAGTCAGCTCTCCTGGGTCTCTGTCTGTAGTGCTCGGTCAAAAGGGTAAAATGAAATTTCACGTTGTCCCTTTCTTTACAAATTCTGGCCCAGCAGTTATTGATCCTTTCTCTCCCAGGATAGACAGCTATTTGCTTTCTTGTTTGTTTTGTTTTGTGTCCTGAGAACTTGTCTTGGCAACCGTGAGGTCGGGGGCCTCAAAATTATAGCCGGATCGAAATGAGGGTCTCACTTCATTTGCATGTAGCTCAGGTCCTGTGACTGCCGCCGGCTCTCAGAGGAATCGTCTGAGTCTTGCTTTCTTTTGGTTGTCTTTGAAAGAGGCCATGGATCTTGGCATGGTAGTATCTTTTACACCTTGTTTGAGGACAACTCCTCTTGTATCCAAGGGGTTTTTAAGTACTGCCAGGAATACTTACCGTTTGTCCCAGCTGAAACCTGACAAGATACTTAGCAGGATTTTTTTTTTTTTTTTAAGTAGCCCTGTGGTCAGCAGTTGGCCAAATTAGAAGCTGATACTCAGAGCCTGTTAGGAACTTTCTTAGGCCTTCTCCTCAAAGCTTAATAAAACTATAAACCCAGAGGTAAAGAAAAATATTCCAAAGACAAATGACCCTAAATCTAGAACGTGGGGATCTTTGGGTTTCATCTTAGTTGAAGATCTTCTCCCTGATATAAAGAAGCAATTGAAGATAATAGAGTTGGATGGGTGTGTCAGTGCCTTGATAGCATTCAGGTTGCAACCCAATTCTTTGAGGAATTAAAAACAGCTGTTCTGTAAATTAAGGCCAACTCTTAGAAGGAAAAAGTAGGGGAAAGGCTATTTGGAAACCAGACAATAAAAGGTTGCTTGATCACCTAGATTGTCTTCTCTCATCATTTTTTAACAGTGGTGAGGGTAAATATTTGAAGAAAGTAGCCAATGGACATCTCAAATGGCAAAATTGAATTGAATATTCATTTTAACAAACAATTAAGGGCAGAAATCTACATATTTACCCTAATTTGGAAAGAGTGGACCTTACGTAACCAGCTTAACTGCTGGTACCCACTCTCCATTCCAAATTCCAGGTGATGTCCAGGGACTGTGGACTCCGTCCTTTTCCCTCTTCTTTTTGGTTTATTACTTTACCAGCCCCCTAGGTGGCAGCAATAAATAATTCCAAAATTAGACCTCGGCATTGGCCTCACTTTTTCTGTTGTTCCATAATAATTTCTGGGTTTACATATTAATACTATGGTACAGTTAGCACAGTTATCTAAGATAACTCATGAGTAAAAGTAGCACTCTTTTTTTTTTTCTTGAAGATTTCTAGGGACAGATATATGGATTGAATGATTCCTGGTATAAGTATTCCTCCAGATACCCTAAGGATCATTACTGAGTTAAGTTCATTCATCTGATGGGGCATAATCTCAACCACGTTCATGCAGCCTGTTCCCCTCATCACCAAGTAACTGCTTTGCTGCGATTAGTAATCACTGGAGAACACAGAAGTCTATAAAATTTCTTACTCTAAAATACCTTCATTCACAGTAGAGAGTGAGAGTTTTATCAGTTTCCAGTTCCACTCAAATACAAGTCTTGGAGGTTTCCCTTTCTAATTACCACTGACCTGCAGGTGTCAAAAAACACAGAAAGCGGTTAACAGAGGTCCACCACCCCTTAGTTACAAATACAGTTGAAACAGCTTTTTTGAGAAACTCTTACAGTCTCTGCAATGATATTGACTTTTCTTTCTGGCAGCAAAGTGATGCTGGTCCCAGCTGGTCCTTGGATCTATAGTGACAACTCATTTACCTCCTAAGTGGTTCTACCAGGGCTTCTCTTTCCCTGCTGACCAGCCTCCCTAACCTTCCACCTTCTTCAAGTTCAAGTATTATTTCCACACTGCTCCCCTCTCTAACCTCAGTGGTCGTGGCACAAAGGATCGTTTGACTTCTATTCTTTTTAGTTATGCAATAATCTACTACTTAGGGCTTCCTTTTTGATTTTACAAATTCAATTTGGAAGACATCTAAAACAAAAAAGGGACACCAGCTATTCTTTTCTCTATGCTTTCTCCCAAAGAAACCTGGTTCATCTCAATACAGTGAGATGTATCAAATTGGCTAGGAAAAAAACCAGGTACTAATAAGAGTAATAGGGATGGTCACAAATGTTACCATTTAGACTTATTGCTGCATAAAATATTATTCATTCACCAATTACTCTAGCTCTCAGTATGAGGACACATGGAACACGTACTGCTTGGACCTAACACCCGGGGTCAGGAACTTAATGCTACTTTTGAGTTTTTAATGCACTGAAGCAACACCATTAGGCTATCAGAAACATCAGGGTAAAATGTATGGCCCATCCGTAGCAGTAGGAAGGCAGAAATGACATTCCCAAGAGGAATGTTTAATGTATGCTATAAAAGAAGAACCCTGGAGGGGGTGGCTGGCTCCGTTGGTAGATCTGAGGCTCGCTTTATAATATGAAGTGACTTTATATTGTTTTGTTCTAGCTCCTAGTCTCCATATCCAGAGGACGTAAACAATTTCACTCAAGAGTCAAATATAATATCTTCATATAATTATATTAATGACTGTCTGATGATTCATTCTACAAACATACCAAAAATTAACAACTGCTTTTGAACTTTCAACCTGATTCCATGTTGTAATTCTTAATTACATAGACATATTTTGAGCTTTATTCTGAAACAATGTTTATATTCATATAATATCCATATATCATAATACAGTAACATAATATAATATTATGTTCATTTACATTCTTATTATTTTCTGAAAATATAAGAATAGTATAAATCCTAACCCCTCTTTAGACAGAATGAACTATATTTTTATTTAAAGGTGGAAATATCTGGTATTTCAATGAGGGCTTAGTACAATCAAAAGGATTTTTAGTTGCTGCCCGTCATCTAATTAGAGGTTTCTAATCTTTGAATTTCACAGTTAACTTCTAGAAAACAAAATTACTTTTGAATAGGTTTTAAATTTCAAAGACTTCAAGAAAATAGGAGCCCAATAAAGATCTACCAGTGGGTCAAAAGGAAGCTTATCATGATTAAAATATCACTTTAAGTTACCGTAGGAGAGATTAAACCACACTTATGATTATAGTATTAGAACCTTTTAAAGATAATGAAAAAGAAAAAAAACCTTTTAAAAAAAGTTTAATACATTATTAGAAGTGGAATTATTTCATATGAATGAAACACTTAAACGCTCTTATTAAATAACATTTTATAAACCAAAGAAGTAAATGATCAGCAGAAGAGTACCAGAATACAGTTGCATTAACAACAACAATAAAACTGAAATAATAAATTAAAATACAATATAGCAAAGTAATTTCTTTACATCTGCTATATTAACAGTTAATATCTATTATCTATGGTGTGATCTGCTAATTATTCTATAATTTATTCTTTTCTTAACTGAGCTGTGTTGTGGTATCCAGAGGAAACAAAAGCCAATTATATTCCTCTCAGAAAGTTCCAAAGTTCTAAACAGAAGTTTCTTCTACTTGGCTTCTACGTGAACCTAAGAATCCAACAAGGCGACCTGAACAGAAGAAAGATGAATCAGATTCTCAGTCATTTTCCTGCGGGAGTCAGAACAAGAAGCAATGTAGAACAAAAATAAACGGAATTAGGTGACCTGATTTTATACCTGTAATTTATTTACCCATAAACGATATGTAACTGAATGCTAGTCGTCTTTTTTTCAGTCTCCCTCACCTATTTCCTTCCTCCCCCAAAGCCCTCCCCTCTGGCAACGACCTATTGGTTCTCTGTATCTATCACTTTGTTTCTGTTCTGTTTGTTCATTTGTTTTGGTTTTTAGATTCCACATATAAGTGAAACCATACAGTAGTTGTCTTTCTCTGAGTGACTTGCTTCACTAAGCATGATACCCTCCAGGTCCATCCATGTTGTTACAAATGGCAGAATTTCATTACTTTTTATGACTGAGTACTATTCCATTATATATATATGTACGTATACCACATCTTCTTCATCCATGCAATGGACACTGGAATACTAGTTGTCTTTTAAACACTATACTTACTTCTGCTGTAGACAGAGTGAGCAAGTAGGTGCTTAAGTGGAGTACATGTTCTGTAACATAGATGACAGGTGTCAGACTGCAAAGTTCTGATTTTAAAAGAAAAAGACCCTTGATATAGCCAATACTCATTATTCATGGATTCCATATTTGTGAAATTCACTTACTCTCTAAAATTTGCCTGTGTTCCCCAAATCAGTATTTTGGGCACTTTTGTAGTCATTTGTGGGTCTGTACAGAGTGGAAAAAAAATTGAGTCATCCAGCATGCATTCTGCCAGCTGAGATCAAACAAGGTGAAGCTTTGCATTTTTGTTTCAGCTTTCCTACTGGAAACAAGTAATCGTTTCATGGTCTATTGAGTGCTACATTTTTCACATTCATGTGCTTTTTATTGATGATTTCACTCTTTAGAAAAGCCCACAAGCATCACGCTGAAGTGCTGGCTAGTGTTCCTGAGAACAAGATAGCCCTGACGTGCCTTATAGAGATAATATATTTATTAGATAAGTGTTGTTTGGGAATGAATCATAGGGCTGTTTGCCATGAGTTTAATATTAATGAATTAACAGTGATATTGAATTAGGTGTCCTTAAACTCGAACACAAATAAAATAATGCTATATATTGATGAGCTGATGGAAAATGTAGCGACCAGAAGCTTATAGGAACCTAACCCTGTATTTCCCCTAAAAGCAGTGGTTCAGTATTTACTGATTCGGTGTTTGCAGCAACTTTACAGAACATAATTTCCACGAATAACGAGCATCAACTGCACATGGGTGTATTCGTTTGCTAGGGATGCCGTAACAAAATGACACAGACTGGGTGGCTTAAAAACAGAAATGAATTTTTTCACAATCAAAAAGTCCAAGATCAAGATGTCAGCAGGTCTGGTTTCTCCTGAGACACATCTGCTTGGGTTACAGATGGCTGCCCTCTTGTGTCCTCACATGGGCTCGCGATTGTGTGCATCATCCTTGGCGTCTCTTTGTGTGTCCAAACTTCCTCTTCTTCTAAGGACACCAGTAGACTAGATTAGGACCCTCCCTAATGGCATCATCTTAGCTTAATCACTTCTTTTTTATTTTTATTTTTTTTGCGGTACGCGGGCCTCTCCCTGTTGCGGCCTCTCCCGTTGCGGAGCGCAGGCTCCGGACGCGCAGGCTCAGCAGCCATGGCTCACGGGCCCAGCCGCTCCGCGGCATGTGGGATCTTCCCGGACCGGGACACGAACCTGTGTCCCCTGCATCGGCAGGCGGACCCCCAAACACTGCGCCACCAGGGAAGCCCGATTGTGTAATTTTATCTTGGTACATAACATACAGATAGGATGAGCAACGATTATATGCCAGATACTCATTCCAAAGGAGCTCCTGGTCCATTCCGGTATTTTTTAACATGCTAGGTGTCCTATTGTGGGAATATAAAAGCCCTCACCAGGACATTTACTGTATTTGTACTCACTGAGAAAAGAGACAATGCCATTGATTAAATTTTCTCCTATTTAAGAAAAAAACAAAACACATTTCATTGTCTTTGCATATTTGAGAACAACCTAAGGCATTCTCTGGTAAACATTTAATATGTTTTACCTTTTAATGCTTTTTAATTGTCTTTTAAAATTAATATTTTTAGACCATCTTATAGTGATTTAGCTTGTCTTTCTTGCTTAGTTGTAAAATAATTCCATTTATTCTATTCACCTTGATTAAGTGTTATCCAATTTTCCATTATCTTAAATTTGTAATCAAGGAGATAAACTAAAATCATTTGGTTTGGAAATGGGAAATGACTCCCTGTTCACTCTAAAACCTTTTGAAAATATCTTAAATGCCAATGAGTCAGATGCACACAACTCTGTAAATTTTAAATCATTTACATATATTTGTCCTTATAATATTGTGCCAAACTCACAATTTTCTTACACATAAGAATGTAAAAAGTGTTATCGCATAATGAGCAAATATTAATCGATGCTTAGAAAAGCTTCTGCTGTAGTATTCCTGCTTTATATTCCAAGTCCTTAATCTTTTCCTTTTCTTTTTTAACATTTATAACAAATATTTAACACTCTAAGGTTAAAAAAATGAATCTAATTGGTAATACTATAACCACATATATTGATGTAAATATGCAAAGAGGTTTCACATATCGGTGAATTAACCCTCGAAATCCAGTGAAATCTATTCAGTAAATCATAAAGTGGCTGAGAGAAGTTAGACTTTACTCCAAATCACATAATTTATTGTGTGACATGGGGATTTTTACTGGAGTTTTCAGAGTAACAAGGAGATAGAGATATCTCACCAGTGTTTTGTTTACATTTTAATCACCCCTTAGCCCAGTACAACCAATTGAGCAGGGTACAGATTTACTCTTTTTTTTTGATTCATCTCCTTGCGAGCAGGACATAAGTGCATTGCATAGCCTAGATTTTCTCAACAACAGGACCAGTTGTTTTCATACAGTCCTGGTATCAGTTCACCAACCAGATAACACACTGTTCAAATTCTAGTACCCCAAACATTCTATATATTGTTAGGAAAGTCCTTTCAAGGATCTGGGCATATGCATTAATGCTGTTTCACAAGACTCTTACAAAGACCTGGACTTCTGCTGTTAAAGATAGGCAGTATCGGCAGTAACTTAAGGGGGTTTTTGTTGACTTTTTTATGTTATTTTTTTAAATCAATTTAACCTATCTTTCTCCATTTAACAATTAGTGCCAACTACTGTTTTACTAAACTAATCAATGAAAAACTATTTCCACTGAGATAAACTACCTCTTTACAGTAGATTTTATCCCTGATATAAAAGTCAATATTTCACATATTTCTTTCATCAACAGTCCCTAATATATTATCTTAACTTAATCTTGTACAAAAATGTATGTTATATGAATCAACTAAGAAATCTGGATATATCCCCCTGTTATTCTGATATTGATATATAAAACACTAGTGTAATCAAACTGAGTCTGTAAAATGTTTCAGCTTAATCTTATAATTGTTTACCAGACCCTGATTATAGCTCGTGATAACTAGAATGTCATTCACTAGCTAGCAGCTAACACAGGGGAAAATCCACCAAAATAAAGATTTCAGAATTTTGTTAGATATGGTATTTGTCTTGTTAAATAGCAATATCAATCATATAAAGGCATGAATTAAATGTTTCTAATGATTATACATAGAGTCTCATACATAATCAATGGTTACGTGATAACCTGGCTTAAATTTATACAGTTTACTTTATAAGGAAGCTTACATAGTTTCCTTCACATTGTTGTAAATATAGCTTACCTGAGATCCATGTTTACATATTTAGTATTTAATTATGTCAAGGAATGTATTTTTAGATGACAGAATAAAATGGAGCAAATATTTTCAGATGAACATAAAAAGTGACATTGGGTCCGCTCTACACCCTGCCAGTGATTCAGATACCCATGGATCCAATTATTTAAGCTGCCCTGAGGAAAAGGAAGCCTTTGAATAACTCAGAGTGATTTCTTTGCTTTAGAAATCACTCCTTCACTCTTCTAAATACTACTTAAAACATTCTATGTCTTTAACCTTTAAAACCTTATAAAGCCGAATTATCTCACGTCTAAGATTCTTTGATTTTATAAATTCTCAGGAAAGATGTGTCTATGCCCAGTACTACAAAGAAACTGGCATTTATTTAGAAGGTTAAATGACTTTTTCTCTTAGAGCTTAGAGGTGCAGTATTTTAACACTTATGGTCTTTACAAAATAAGATATTCAAGTGACTGTAATGATCCCATGACATTCTGTGTAAAAGGAAATTGGAGCACACTTCAATTTCACTATATTTGACCTGTTTTTCTTTAAATATGCTATTATTTTTGCTATTAAAAATGTTTGCTCAAGATCCATATATTGGCTTTGTCAAAAAATTATTTATTTTACTTTAGATAAAATAATTCTAACGTTTATATACAATTTGTAATCCAGTTTTCCCTTATGTAAAATGAGACTAATAGCAGTACGTAACTCATGGTATTGTGAAACTTCAATGGATTACTAAAATGAAAGCACTTAAAACAGTGCCTAGCACACAGTAAGAACTATGTAGGGTTAAATTTTATCATCATCATCACTGTCATTTTCATTAACATTGTTATGACTTTCTTTCTTTTTTTTTTTCTTTTTTTGCGGTACACGGGCCTCTCACTGCTGCGGCCTCTCCCGTTGCGGAGCACAGGCTCCGGACGCGCAGGCTCAGCGGCCATGGCTCACGGGCCCAGCCGCTCCGCGGCATGTGGGATCTTCCCGGACCGGGGCATGAACCCGTGTCCCCTGCATCGGCAGGCAGACTCTCAACCACTGCGCCACCAGGGAAGCCCCTTCTTTCATTTTTGAAAATAATCCCACAAAATGAAAATGGTGCAATAGAGTGTTCATCTAATTTCATAGTTACGGTATCCAATCCGTACCTGCCCCTTTTTCCTCCCACCCCTTCCTCTCTTTCATGCATCTCTGTCCTATTTGTCATAGTCTAACAAGGTTAAAAAAGTAGGAAAAATATTTCAGATAAACTACAAGATTCCCGTTTATGTGTGTTCATTCTATTTATCTTTTCCCTCTGAACTCCCTTTGCTTTTTACTTATGTCTGAAAGGTATCTGTTATGTCTGGATTTTAAGAGAATCCCATCTATCACAGTTCCCTGGGTGGACTCTCCAGTGTCTATCCTTAACAGATATATTTGGAGAATAGCTTTGATGAGATCAGTACCTCCTCCCTTTTGATAATCACAAATTCCACAAGTCTGAAGATGCATGGGGATGAGTATATACTGAATTGTCAAATATACCAACACGTCTATCAAATTTATAGTGACCTTCCTTTGTAAGATTTACCGATGAGATTTTTTTTCTTGATTTTGATAAGCTTCCTGTTCCATTGCCCCATTTATTGTTCTAAATTATGCTATATAGTTTTTATCACTCATTTGGCTGTTTATTCACTCATTTATTAAATAAATATTAGTTAAGTCCAGGCACTGATATGCAAGATAATACATAGTGTTTGATCTCATGATTCACCTTATGTGAAAAAATAATAATAAAATGAAGAGAGAAAAATTTTTAAAACTAGAAAATAAGCACCATAAAATTGCAATGTCTTATGAGATTATATAATGGGAAAGTCTAATTTGGTAGGAAAGCAGAGAATGCTTCTCTGTGGATAGTTAAGCTGGAACCACAATACTGAGTAGGAGTTAGTCCAACAGAGAATGATGGAACAATAATCCTTGACTAAGGAATAGAATGTGTGAAAGTTTTCCAAGTCAAGAAGTTCCAATTGTTCTCAGTAAACGAAAAGCTAGTGTGTGATGAAAACGAACAAAATGGAGAAGGTTGGTTGATAAGATTGGAGAAGTCAGCCACGGTCAGCGCCAAACCTGATAGCACATGACCTTGCTTCTTCTTTCATGGATGCAAATGTCAGCAACAAACTGGCACTTGGCACTGGCACTTGCCAACTACCTCTACAAGGATTAAATCATGAGCTGCCGCAGCTGCTGACTTTCAACGCCCCCTGAAGGAGTTCAGGGTGGGGAGCAGAAATGAGGCCCTCTGTGCTCTGGGGAAAACTGGCAGAACCGGCCTTCAGATAGTTAGATATTTTCAGGAGCTGATTTTATGAGCCCAGTTCTTGTATCTAGAAAAGCCCTAAAATCCATGGTGACGACTGCTCCTCGTGACTAGCAGAAACCTTCTGCCAAAAAAAAAATATGTGCTCGATTGTATGTACTCCCCGTGCACCCAAATCACATATATACTGACCTTCCCCCCGCCCTTTGGAGCAGTTTCTCAGAGCTCTCTGAAATGCTGTCTCCTGGGCTATGCTCCTCATTTTGCCCCAAATAAAACTGAACTCGCAACTCTCACATTGTACCTTTTTTAAAGTCGACACAAGAAAAGCTGTCAGGCGTGAAACCCCTCAACTTTCTACAACATATAAATTCAAACATATCATTATTATTTACTTCTGGTCTCAAAGGAAAAAGCACCTCTCTCTCTCTGTTCAAGACTGAGTCCTTGTCTGGGACTGGGCTTAATCATTTCCCTTAGCTCATTTTTATTTCCTCAAGGCTTTCTTTTTAACATCCTTCTTTATCTAAATATTTTGATCTCAAAAAAAAAAAAAAACCAAACCAAAAAAGAGACAGAGAGAAAAGTTTGTAGAGGACCACTGGCTTTGAAACAATTTGCATTTGTGACATCATGAATGCCAGAATGCCTGGCTAACACTTTTAAGATATTAAGAGATTCAAAGAAGCACTAAACTAATTAACCAAAATTACAAGCAGTGACGTACTGGAGTTGGGTCTCGCAAAAGCCAGCTGTGTCCATCTCTTCCCAGCTTTGCCTTCAGTGATGTCATGTTGATGGCTTGAAATAGGCATCGGTGGAAGTATTTACTGCGTCGACAAAACAGAAACTACAAAATTCATTGGTTCCACCTCAACACTGCTCTTCTCCAAAGACAGAGCAGCTGTTAAACAGTTACTAGGACAACACCAATTATAAAACACTTCCTTAACGTTACAATAACTCACAGTGTCAAGGGAAGCATCGCAGGTACTGCTATGCCTTATTCAATTAGCTTTGTACTTGAATCATGCTTTCTTACATATTAGTGACATGAAATTTATTTAACTTTTGCTCCACTTGTCAATATCTCCCTTCTGAGATGTACCTGGTTGTACCCCACTGTAGGCTTTATGATGTGATACACTATTTCAGTGTTCTGTGTGTTCGTTGCTATAACAACATTTGCTTATCTATATGAATGTTACATATATAGAGACTCACACTTGAAGAAGGCTGTTACGGAAAAAAATATGGGTACAAAAGATACTAATTGAGAAAACACAGGCCTTGGGTTTTACCCACCCATTTGTCTACCATGCTAATATTCTCCCCCTTTCTCCATTAAATTTCTTGAATACTTCATCTATAGTCACTATATCACTATATGCTTAAAAGTATTTAGTTCTTAACGCACCATTATCAGGCTTTTGCCTACTTCTGTAACTTGCATTAACTCTGAAATTTTGATTTCAAAACATAGCTCTGTTATCTCTGGTTCTTATTCTTTCAAGTGACCCATTAAAGTATTCCCAATGCCAACTTAGGGAGATCTTGAAACCATTGACCCACCAATAGTGTAATAATTCATAAGATGCTTTTGGTTTCACTTAATGCTTCTTTTACCTCAAGATCTCCTACTCTCTGCAAAACACACCGACATATACACAAACATACGTGATACATCAAAACCAAACCAAACAAAACAAAAACACATCAATTCTAGCTCCAAAATACTCCAGTGGCAGAAATGGTGCTGTTTTCTCCAAACTTTTCCATTCTTCTCTGAATACACAGGAAGCCTATGTTTCCTAGACACTCACCCCACTATATTCATATGCAATCATAAGCCTGAATTCTGCCCAATAAAACACAGGTGAAAGTGATGCCACCTTTTACAGGTGTGACTTCTACAGTGCCTCAAACTTTAGCCTCCATATATGGCAGAATAGAAACACTTTGAGTTAGAGTCCCCAAATGGAAACTTCCTAGAATTTTTAGTTATAATTTGTACAGGCCCCCCAGGATCTCTATCCAGACAGGCATACTTGTCGATGAACGAGAAATAAACCTTCACTGTACTGAGACACTACAGCAGCTAGTGTTTAATATAGAAGTCAGTCCCTTGAAAATGTATTTACTGTACTTACTTTAGCACAGTAAATGTAACAAAACTGCCTTACATGACATTGGCTTTGCTGTATGGTGGCTGGCAAGGGGGACACTAACACCAAA
The DNA here is from genome assembly GCF_003031525.2 of Neophocaena asiaeorientalis asiaeorientalis. Taxonomy (NCBI): domain Eukaryota; kingdom Metazoa; phylum Chordata; class Mammalia; order Artiodactyla; family Phocoenidae; genus Neophocaena; species Neophocaena asiaeorientalis. The sequence continues at coordinate 3,245,114 of NW_020173204.1, read as the reverse complement.
GCCTGAAAAGAGGATAATGGTCAACAGCAAAATGTTTTATAAAACTGTCACCTCTGGGGCTTCCCTGGTGGCGCAGTGGTTGAGAGTCTGCCTGCTGATGCAGGGGACACGGGTTCGTGCCCCGGTCCGGGAAGATCCCACGTGCTGCGGAGCGGCTGGGCCCGTGAGCCATGGTCGCTGAGCCTGTGTGTCCGGAGCCTCTGCTCCGCAGCGGGAGAGGCTACAACAGTGAGAGGCCCGTGTACCGCAAAGCAAAACAAAACAAAACAAAACAAAAAAAAAAACAGAAAAAAGAAACTGTCACCTCTGGACATATGCCTACTGGCTAGCATCTTTAGAGCAGACGTAGGAAGACCTTAAAAGTACGTTTATTGATTGGTCTTATTGGCTGTATTTTAACAGAAAGAGATGGGCTCAGAGAAGAACTGGCCAGTTTGCAGGCAGAAATGTAAATGAATTGTAAGCAGATCCAGAAATTCCGAGCCTTGCAGGGTTAGAAAAGGTGACAGGTGATAACTTCTAAAAAATAGGAGTTGCGATTTAAAGGGGGATTTAGTGACTAGGGTCCAGGAAAACATTTCACTAAAATAAAGCAACTCAGGCAAAAGGTCAGGTTCCGAATAAGGTCTTTCTCCCTATTCCTCCATATAATCTCAGAATAGTCACCACGAACTTGAGAGAGAATTATGAGAAGTAAAATGAAGCAGGCTTGAGAAAAATGTCTGGGAATGAACCTTGTGACGACTATTAGCACATAGAACAAACGGAAATGGAACGAATCAGGTGCCTGCTCTGTTTCTGAAGAAATTATATTTACAACGAAGCCGTGGTCCTGAACTCAAAAGACTTTTGACTATTCAAGGCTAAAAACAATCTTCGTTACTTACCCTTCTGCCTGTCCAAGCAGGAACTGGGTTCTGAAAGCTATAAAGCCGCTAAGAGGGTATATCCTCCAACACCCATTTTAGGTGTGGCCACAAAAGATATTTAGTAGAAATGAAAGAAATTTTCAGAAGGTAGAGAAAAAGGCTACTGAGAAAGTGATCAAAGGAGTTTGCCCCAAATATGGAGATCCAGGACATATTCAGGGATTCCTCCTGCATCCACTAATTAAAGGAAGTCTCTCAGGGGACACCCATGTAGAAGCATTGCCTAGAGCATTCACTTAGGACTTTTTTCTGAAAAAATAGGCCTTGGTTGTATCATCCACAGATATTTTCTTTCGTTAACAGCTGTATGGTGGATGACGTGATGTACTATCCTGATCCCTTCTTCTGAACCCTATTGAGTCACTGGTTTCCCCGACTTCTATTTGCAGTATTTGCTGCTGACAGCACAGATGCATCTCTTTCTGTGAAATGACCTCTACCCAAGGCAGCTGCGTCACCCAAGGCTAAGCCCTGTCCACAAAGCAGCCTGTATCAAATGACTGGTCAAACAGAGGTACATGTGCCAGTTCCATTGTCTCCATTTGGACAACTCCAAAGGATTATCCAGCTCCAGGACACCCGTGAAATTTCCTGAGGTCTCTGTGGCAACTGCATTAAAGTCCAACTTCTCTCTCTGCCCGATCCTAATTCCTTTACTTCCTCAGAGTTGTTTTTCCCAAGTGAACTGCAAAAAAATTGCCTGAATACACATCTTTATATCAGAGTCACCTTCTAGGGAACCCAGCCTAAGACAATAGCTCATGACTTTTATCCTAACATACTCCCAGTTCCTTGTTTATTACATATCTCAGATATACCATCTTTTTGCCATGTTCATTGTCACCATCCTAATCTAAGCTACCATCCTCTCAGAGTACTGCATAGCCTTTTGACTGGTCTTCTTTTCTTCACTCTGGTTCCTTTTCAAACATTTCTTCCTTCAGAAGAAAAGGGATAATTTAGTGTAAGCTGTATCATGTGACAGCCTCCACTTAAAACGCATCAAAATTTTGCATTTCACTTGGAAGAAGAGTCACTCTTTTTCATGGCCTGAGAAACTTGGCTCAATACGGCCCAAGCCTATCTCCTTCATCTTATCTTTTCTACTCTCTGTCTTTTTCATCATGCTCCAACCACAAGATACTGTGAAGTATCAGTTGTTTACACCTGGGATCGCGGGACTGACTGGGAGCTGCAGTTTGTATCAACATCACAAGAAAGGATCTTACTGCATATCACTAGCCAGGAAAAGATCAAGATTCAAAATTCGAAGTAGGTTTCTACTGAATGAGTATCAATTTCACACCATCAAAGTCAAAATATGGGAAGTCAAACCATCATAAGTTGGGTACCTTCTGTAGTTTCTTTTTTATTTTATTTATTTATTTATTTTTGGCTGTATTGGTTCATCGCTGCTGCACACGGGCTTTCTCTTGTTGTGGCGAGCGGGGGCTACTCTTCGTTGCGGTGCATAGGCTTCTGATTGCAGTGGCTTCTCTTGTTGTGGAGCACGGGCTCTAGGTGCATGCGCTAGTAGTCGTGACTCTCGGGCTCTAGAGCGCAGGCTCAGTAGTTGTGGTGCATGGATTTTGTTGCTCTGCAGCATGTGGGATCTTCCCGGACCAGGAATCAAACCCGTATCCCCTGCATTGGCAGGCAGATTCTTAACCACTGTGCCACAAGGGAAGTCCCTGTAGTTTTTTAATGTAACCACACACGGAACTTGTATTAAGTGTTTGGAAAGGGGTAGTAACAAAACAATGGACTTCCTACAACTGAGAGCATGGCACTTCAGGACATGATGATTTCATTAATAACATAATAAAATTGCATAAACAATAAGGTCTAGATGATCAGACACATCGTATATGCTCAGTAAATCGTTGTTGAAAGAAAGATTCATTAATTGATCCGTTGCTTACTCTGAATCATCTTCTAATTTCACCCAGAGAGTAGAGAAATCAAATTGAGGAAAAGAAATAATAAATGATCAAAAAAAATGAAAGAAAATTGCTAGAGAAGTCAAAAATTTTAAATCCAGACCATTTCAGGTGGGTTTGGAATACTTTGATAAGAGTGGCAGTAAAGCTCATTCAGTCACCCAATATTGTTTTAATTTACTTATAAAGTTAGAAATGAAGCTGATATAAGAATGTATTTGTCAGTTAATGGCATCTTCCATTCCAATTATTTTTAGTTTGGGACATTGCTTACTTTTATATTGTATATACATGATTTTATCAACTCAGGTAAATAAGAGTTAATAACAAGAGCATGAATTTGGCCCCAGTAGATAATTAGTATAATCTGTTAGGTATGAAATATGGGTTGGCAGGATTAGGAGTTTAAAAGTGCCCATGGTGGGCTAGTGCACCACAGCTGGCCGGGAGGGAGTCCAGGAAAAATCTGGACCTGCCGAAGAGGCAAGAGACCATTGTTTCCGGTGTGCGAGGAGAGGGAATTCAGAGAACCGCCTAAATGAGCTCCAGAGAGAGGCATGAGCCGCGGCTATCAGCACGGAACCAGAGACACACATGAGATGCTATGAGATGCTAAGGCTGCTGCTGCCGCCACCAAGAAGCCTGTGTGTGAGCACAGGTCACTATCCACACCTCCCCTCCCGGGAGCCTGTGCAGCCCGCCACTGTCAGGGTCCTGTGATCCAGGGACAACTTCCCTGGGAGAAGACACGGCGTGCCTCAGGCTGGTGCAAGGTCACGCCGGACTCTGCCCCCGCAGGCTCGCCCCGCATCCGTACCGCTCCATCCCCCTGGCCTGAGTGAGCCAGAGCCCCCTATCAGCCATTATTTTAACCCTGTCCTGTCTCAGCGAAGAACAGATGCCCTCAGGAGACCTACACACAGAGGTGGGGCCGGATCCAAAGCTGAAGCCCAGGAGGTGTGGGAACAAAGAAGAGAAAGGGAAATCTCTCCCAGCAGCCTCAGGAGCAGTGGATTAAATCTCCACAATCAACCTGATGTACCTGCACCTGTGGAGTACCTGAACAGACAACGAATCATCCCACATTGAGGAGGTGGACATTGGGAGCAACTGTAGACTTGGGGTTTGCTTTCTGCATCTAATTTGTTTCTGGTTTTATGTTTATCTTAGTTTAGTATTTAGAGCTTATGATCACTGGTAGATTTATTGATTTGGTTGCTCTCTTCCTCCATTTTTTTATATATAGATATTTTTGCTTTTTCTCTTTTTGTCAGTGTGTATGTGTATGCTTCTTTGTGTGATTTTGCATGTATAGCTCGGCTTTTACCATTTGTCCTAGGGTTCTGTCTGTCCATTTTTATTTTTAGTATAGTGTTTTGCACTTGTTATCATTGGTGGATATGTTTTTTAGTTTGGTTGCTCTCTTCTTTCTTTTTATTTTCTTTTTTATTACTTTTTAATTGTTTTAATTTTTAATAATTATTTTTATTTTCTTTTTTAATAACTTTATTTTAATTTATTTTATTTTTTTCTTTCTTTCTTTTTTTTTTTCTCCCTTTTCTTCTAAGCCATGTGGCTGACAGGGATTTGGTGCTCCAACCAGGTGTCAGGCCTGTGCCTCTGATTTGGGAGAGCCGAGCTCAGGACATTGGTCCACCAGAGACCTCCGGGCTCCATGTAATATCAAAAGGCAAAAGTTCTCCTGGAGATTTCCATCTCAGTGCTAAGACCCAGCTCCACTCAACGACCAGCAAGCTACAGTGCTGGACACCCCATGCCAAACATCTACCAAGACAGGAACACAACCCCACCCATTAGCAGAGAGGTTGCCTAAAATCATAATAAGGTCACAGACACCCCAAAACACACTACCAGACGCGGTCCTACCCACCAGAAAGACAAGATCCAGCCTCATCCAGCAGAACACAGGAACCAGTCCCCTCCACCAGGAAGCCTACACAACCCACTGAACCAAGCTTACCCACTAGGGGCAGACACCAAAAACAATGGTAAATACAAATCTGTAGCCTGAGAAACAGACACACCAAACACAGTATGTTAATCAAAATGAGAAGACAGAGAAATACACAGCAGATGAAGGAGCAAGGTAAAAACCCCCCAGACCAAAAAATGAAGAGGAAATAGGCAGTGTACCTGAAAAAGAATTCAGGGTAATGATAGTAAAGATGATCCAAAATCTTGGAAATAGAATGGAAAAAATACAAGGAACATTTAACAAGGACCTAGAAGAACTAAACAGCAAACAAACTGATGAACAACACAATAAATGAAATTAAAAATTCTCTAGAAAGAATCAATAGCAGAATAACTGAGGGAGAAGAAGCGATAAGTGAACTGGAAGACAAATAGTGGATATAACTACTGCAGAGCAGACAAAAGAAAAAAGAATGAAAAGAATTGAGGACAGTCTCAGAGAACTCTGGGACAACATTAAGCGCACCAACATTCGAATTATAGGGGTCCCAGAAGAAGAAGAGAAAAAGAAAGGGACTGAGAAAATATTTGAAGAGATTATAGTTGAAAATTTCCCTAATATGGGAAAGGAAATAGTTAATCAAGTCTAGGAAGTGCAGAGAGTCCCATAAAAGAAAATCCAAGGAGAAACACACCAAGACACATAGCAATCTATTAAAACCTTTACAGACAAGCAAAAGCTGAGAGAGTTCAGCACCACCAAACCAGCTTTACAACAAATGCTAAAGGAACTTCCCTAGGCAGGAAACACAGGAGAAGGAAAACGTCCTACGATAACAAACTCAAAACAATTAATAAAATGGTAATAAGAACATACATATTGGTAATTACCTTAAATGTAAATGGATTAAATGCTCCAACCAAAAGACACAGACTGGCTGAATGGATACAAAAACAAAACCAGTATATATGCTGGCTACAAGAGACCCACTTCAGACTTAGGGACACATACACACTGAAAGTGAGTGGATGGACAAAGATATCCATGCAAATGGAAATCAAAAGAAAGCTGGAGTAGCAATTCTCATATCAGACAAGATAGACTTAAAGACTATTACAAGAGACAAAGAAGGACACTACATAATGATCAAGGGATCAATCCAAGAAGAAGATATAACAATTGTAAATATTTATGCACCCAACATAGGAGCACCACAATACACAAGGCAAGAGCTAACAGCCATAAAAGGGGAAATTGACAGTAACGCAATCATAGTAGGGGACTTGAACACCCCACTTTCACCAATGGACATCATCCAAAATGAAAATAAATAAGGAAATAGAAGCTTTAAATGTTACATTAAACAAGGTGCACTTGATTGATATTTATAGGACATTGCAACCAAAAACAACAGAATACACTTTCTTCTCGAGTGCTCATGAAACATTCTCCAGGATAGATTGTATCTTGTGTCACAAATCAAGCCTTGGTAAATTTAAGAAAATTGAAATCGTATAAAGTAGCTTTTCCGACCACAATGCTATGAGACTAGATATCAATTACAGGAAAAAAATCTGTAAAAAATACAAACACATGGAGGCTAAGCAATACACTACTTAATAACCAAGAGATCACTGAAGAAATCAAAGAGGAAATAAAAAAATACCTAGAAAAAAATGACAATTAAAACACGACGACCCAAAACCTATGGGATGCAGCAAAAGCAGTTATAAGATGGAAGTTTATAGCAGTACAATCCTACCTCAAGAAACAAGAAACATCTCAAATAAACAACCTAACCTTACACCTAAAGCAATTAGAGAAAGAAGAACAAAAAAAAACTCAAAGTTAGCAGAAGAAAAGAAATCATAAATATCAGATCAGAAATAAATGAAAAAAAAATGAAGAAAACAATAGCAAAGATCAATAAAACTAAAAGATGGTTCTCTGAGAAGATAAACAAAATTGACAAACTATTAGCCAGACTCATCAAGAAAAAAAGGGAGAAGACTCAATTCAATAGAATTAGAAATGAAAAAGGAGAAGTAACAACTGACACTGCAGAAATACAAAGTATCAATAGTGATTACTACAAGCAACTATATGCCAATAAAATGGACAACCTGGAAGAAATGGCAAATTCTTATAAAGGTATAACCTTCCAAGACTGGACCAGGAAGAAGTAGAAAATATGAACAGATCAATAACAAGTAATGAAATTGAAACTGTGATTAAAAGTCTTCCAAGAAACAAAAGCCCAGGATCAGATGGCTTCACAGGTGAATTCCCTCAAACATTTAGAGAAGAGATAACACCTATCCTTCTCAAACTCTTCCAAAATATAGCAGAGGGAGGAAAACTGCCAAACTCATTCTACGAGGCCACCATCACCCTGATACCAAAACCAGATGTCACAAAGAAAGAAAACTACAGGCCAATATCACTGATGAACATAGATGCAAAAATCCTTAACAAAATACTAGCAAACAGAATTCAACAGCTTATTAAAAGGATCATACACCATGACCAAGTGGGGTTTATCCCAGAAATGCAAGGATTCTTCAATATGTGCAAATCAATCCATGTAATACACCATATTAACAAACTGAAGGAGAAAGACCATATTATCATCTCTATAGATGCAGAGAAAGCTTTCAACACCCATTTATGATAACAACCCTCCAGAAAGTAGGCAGAGAGGGAACTTACCTCCACGTAATAAAGGCCATATATGATAAAACCACAGCCAACATCGTTCTCAATGGTGAAAAACTGAAACCATTTCCACTAAGATAAGGAGCAAGACAAGGTTTTCTACTCTCACATAGTTTTGGAAGTTTTAGCCACAGCAATGAGAGAAGAAAAAGAAATAAAAGGAACCCAAATTCGAAAAGTAGAAGTAAAGATGTCACTGTTTGCAGATGACATGATACTATACATAGAGAATCCTAAAGATGCTATCAGAAAACTACTAAGCCTAATCAATGAATTTGGTAAAGTAGCAAGGTACAAAATTAATGCACAGAAATCTCTTGCATTCTTATACACTAATGATGAAATATTTGAAAGAGAAATTAAGGAAACACTCCCATTTACCATTGTGACAAAAAGAATAAAATACCTAGTAATAAACCTACCTAAGGAGGCAAAAGACCTGTATGCAGAAAACTATAAGACACTGATGAAAGAAATTAAAGATGATGCAAACAGATGGAGACATATACCCTGTTCTTGGATTGAAAGAATCAACATTGTGAAAATGACCATACTACCTAAAGCAATCTACAGATTCAGTGCAATCCCTATCAAACTACCAATGCCATTTTTCATAGAACTAGAACAAAAACTTTCACAATTTGTATGGAAACACAAAAGAGCCTGAATAGCCAAAGCGATCTTGAGAAAGAAAAATGGAGCTGGAGGAATCAGGCTCTTGGACTTCAGACTATACTACAAAGCTACAGTAATCAGTACAGTCTGGTACTGGCACAAAAACAGAAATACAGAAGAGTGGAACAGGATAGAAAGCCCAGAGATAAACCCATGCCCATATGGTCACCTTATTTTTGATAAAGGAGGCAAGAATATACAATGGAGAAAAGACAGCCTCTTCAATAAGTGGTGCTTGGAAAACTGGACAGCTACATATGAAGGGATGAAATTGGAACACTCCCTAATACCGTACACAAAAATAAGCTCAAAATGGATTAAGGATCTAAATGTAAGGCCAGACACTATAAAACTCTTAGACGAAAATATAGGCAGAACACTCTATGACATAATCACAGCAAGATCCTTTTTGAACCACCTCCTAGAGAAATGGAAATAAAAACAAACAAATGAGACCTAATGAAACTTAAAACTTTTGCACAGCAAAGGAAACCATAAACAAGATGAAAAGGCAACCCTCAGAATGGGAGAAAATATTTGCAAACAAAGCAACTGACAAAGGATTAATCTCCAAAATTTACAAGCAGCTCATGCAGCTCAATATCAGAAAAACAAAGAAGCCAATCCGAAAACGGGCAGAAGACGTAAATCGACATTTCTACAAAGAAGATATACAGATTGCCAACAAAGACATGAAATGATGATCAACGTCACTAATCATTAGAGAAATGCAAATCAAAACTACAATGCGGTATCACCCCACATCTGTCAGAATGGCCATCATTAAAAAATCTACAAACAATAAATGCTGGAGAGGGTGTGGAGAAGAGGGAACACTCTTACACTGTTGGTGGGAATGTAAATTGGTACAGCCACTATGGAGAGCAGTATGGAGGTTCCTTAAAATACTAAAAATAGAACTACCATATGACCCAGCAATCACACTCCTGGGCATATAGCCTAAGAAAACCATAATTCAAAAATATACATGTACCACAATATTCATTGCAGCTCTATTTACAATAGCCATGACATGGAAGCAACCTAAGTGTCCATCAACAGATGAATAGATAAAGAAGATGTGGAACATATTTGCAATAGAATATTACTCAGCCATAAAATGAAACAAAATTGAGTTATTTGTAGTGAGTTGGATGGACCTAGAGTCTGTCATACAGAGTGATGTCAGTCAGTCAGAAAGAGAGAAACAAATACCGTATGCTAACACATATATATGGAATCTTAAAAAAAAAAAAGTTCTGAAGAACCTAGGGGCAGGACAGGAATAAAGACGCAGATGTAGAGAATGGACTTGAGGACATAGGGAGGGGGAAGGGTAAGCTGTGACAAAGTGAGAGAGTGGCATGGACTTATATACACTACCAAATGTAAAACAGATAGCTAGTGGGAAGCAGCCGCATAGCACAGGGAGATCAGCTCGGTGCTTTGTGTCTACCTAGAGGGGTGACATAGGGAAGGTGGGAGGGAGACGCAAGAGAGAGGAGATATGGGGATATACGTATACGTATAGGTGATTCACTTTGTTATAAAGCAGAAACTAACACACCATTGTAAAGCAATTATACTCCAATAAAGGTGTTAAAAAAAAAAAAGTGCTCATGGTATGAAACCAACAATTTTTCATTATGGTTGCAAAATGCAAAGATGAACAAACGCTCATTTAGGAATTTGTTTTTCCAGAAGAATCCCCTGAGATTATTCTTCTTCTATTTGCATACTTGGAATAACAATAAAAGCTAGTGATTGAAAAGCTGTATGTCAACATAATTTACCATTTTCTTATTGCTTATTGTATATAATAAATTCTTTAATGTATTACTTTTGTAGTTCTATCCTCAATCTCACATTTGAGGTGGGTGTGGAAACATGAAGGAAAGGCTAAGACTATAACCAATTATAAGATTACCTTAAAATATGTGTTCTTTGTATACATATATAGGCCTACTATGATATGGTCTAAAGCATGTTAGTGTATTTTTAGAACATAGTTTATTGGATATATTTTAGGTATGTTTATATAATTGGTAACTATAGTAGTATAAATGTACACACCGCTTATGGGTACAGCATATGTAAAAAAATTATCTTTATAGTATGCTTGAGATGTTTATGTTCAGAGGTCCCACATTGCTGTTTTAAAAGATAGAAACTATGACTCAGTGAACATGAGGCAAAATAAAGACTAGAGCCTTCTCTCTTCTTGAACTCATCTCCATTCAGTTCTCTAGGCAAATGCTGGGCTTGGGAGAGAGGGCTAAGCGATCTTTTGAAATAAGCCACGTGCCTCTGCCTTTCAGTCCTGAAAACCAAACACACATTTGAATTAGGAAGGCTTGGTAAGCCGTCATATCTTTAAATCACTTGCTGAGGCCAAGAGAGAGAGCGCTCCACCCTCCCCATAGTTCACCCTTTGTTCCATCCATTCTCCTCCCATATTTGGAGAGCAGCTCCTCCACAGTTGCCACAGGCATCTCTTCTGGAGAGGAAATCTGCCGAAGGAAGTTAGTGAGATGCTGTGCAGACCCCAGCTCTGCAGTTGGGGCTGAGGCTGCCAATGGTATCCATCACCTCCCTCTTCCACTACCCATTCTGAGCTCATCTTCCCCTCAGTGATCAGCCCACCTGGGCTGCTTAACTCTAGTGTCAGGAAAACCCGTTCCAGAGGAGTCTGAGCTCCTGGTAACCATACCCTTCTAATGCCACGTTGTTTGTTGTACATATCCATTCACTCCAGTTATATTTGGTCAAAGGAGTTAACAAGGGCCGTCAAGTGAATCACATGGTTCCTCACATATTTATCCCTCCTCTCAGTTGGTAAAAGCCACCCTACACCCTCCTGCTGACCAGAACCAATTACCCTGCCAAGGCAGTTATTCCTCTTCTCACTTGCTAATTCCTAGGAAAAGACTCCAGAATGTTCAATGAGACACATGCTATGGACCCTGAAATTAACACACTGCCTCTGGTGAACAGGACCTCTAACCCTGAAGAGCCTACAGTTATGGTGGCAAACAGTGCCGTGTCCCCCAGTGGTTCCCTTGGAGTGAAGGGAGATGGAGTTACTTCTGCTTCCATCCTTGATTCATGGATGCATGGATTCTTCCTATTAGATTTACAGAACCACCTACAGACTGAGTACATGGGCTGTGTCCTGAAAGACTCATTTCAAAATGTTGCCTCTGAGCTGTTGTTTCACCTGTGGGTTGTTCCAAAACACTATCAGGTCAACTCTTTTCCCTGTGTCATAACATGAGACATAATTAATAGATCCTGTGATTATGGGCCCCTTCCCATATCCCCTAGACTATGAGGTGAATTTCTTGGCTTGGCGCTCTACTGTACAGGATTCAATTACTGTGGACCAGGCATTCCATAAACTGTTTGAGGATGGTGACCACTTTTCAGATCTGGAACCCACTGACGAAAGAGAAAGTTAGACTCCCAGGTAGAAGAACCCTGCCACACTTCAGCAAGTATACACTGGAAAGATTCTCTCAGGCTTTACTCAAGGGGAACTATAGTCATTTATGCCACTGACTCTGCACTGAGAAACACCCAGACCATTGGAGAACTACAGGACAGAAGAGCTAAGTTGACGTTAGTAACAGGAGACCCAAAGCAGAGTCATCGCCCTCTTGTTGGAGTAGAGGCACATGGGCCCAGGTAATAAACAAAGTGGTGGCTGAAGTCTGGCTTACACTGGGCCCACTGCATCTGAGCAGCCATGCACTTTCCAACGCATCTCTCTGTTTAAAATTTGTGCTTAAACACTTAGCATTTTGGAGTAACTTCCATAATTGTTCCTTAATATTTTCATGAAGTAAAAGCCTCTGAAATCTCCCTGCAACCAAGATTAAATTTTTTAAAAATATATAAATAAAAAGAATGTTGCAACCAGTGTGTGTGTGTGTGTGTGTGTGTGTGTGTGTGTGTGGTGTGTGTGTGTGTGTGTGTGTTTGTTGGCAGATGGGGACGTTGGGTGGCAGAGTTTAATGCTATCATTAAAGATCTAGGATGCGTTGCATGGGTGGGTGATCCTTATCATCTATTTGTGAGATTCAACTGTTTGACTCCGGAAGAAAAATCTAGATGGATCGTGGAGAATGATCATAGACTCTACTGCAGGCTCAACCCAACAGTAGTCCTGATTGTACTCCCCACACTATATATGGTACCATTGCTGGAGTGGATTCACAAGGCCTCAAGTGCTTGAAATTATGACCGTCAATCGAATGAATATATCCTCTTCTATTCCGATCAAGAGAGACAGGAATATCTCTTGGAATATGGACAAAGACATTTACTCAGAGTTTTTCCCGGTCTATATCAACACTCCTGTATTCTATCATAATAAAACCTGAAGAGTCCAGGCCATCTGAACACCACAAAGGATTTCATATTGATTCATGACATTGATGACATCATGCTGACTGTGTAGGATGAACAACAGGTGGCTTGTTTGCTGCAGCCTTGCTAAGACACGTTAAGTTCAGAGGATGGGAGCGAGCAGAAAGGTTCAGGACATGACACTTCAGTCAGGTTGTTTTGGTTCCAGCATGCCAGTGTGTTTGGGGAGTGTGCCAGGACCCACCCTCCAAAGGAAGTCAGATTGCTGCCTCCTGTGTCTCCTACAAAGAAGGAAGAACAATGTCTGATGGGCTCCTTAGGTCCTGAAGGCACTAAAGGAGAAACAGAGACATTTTTATAGAACCAGTTTGTTTTTTCTTCTCATCCAATTTATATGCGATATTCATCAAGATATATCACCGGTCACAGAGTATAAAAACAAACAGACGTCATTATGCTTTTGCCTATACATCAGTTACTTTGTATGAAGTAAATAAATGGGAGGGGACTTACTAAAGCAGTAAGGATGTAGTGGTGTAAAAATGTTTATTAATTGAGGCTATGTCTTGTTTGCAGGAACAGAAGTATAAAATAACAGGTCCCCGTTTTTTCAGTATTCAATACTGTCTGCTACTATAACATGTCAATTTTTGCTTCATCCTCCATTTCTAGCTGTGTCATTGATTTGCTGCCCATCAAATCTCAATCTGATCTGTCTCATCGGCAAACTGTCATTCACAATAGACTCCCATTAGTTTACTAAGTGATGTGTGGCTCTTAGTCTTAAACTGCATGGTGGAACCATTCTGCCCTGCCACCTGCAAATTAATATGATTGCTTTCTGTGCCTTGAACCCTCCCCTGTTTTCCATCAGCTACGGCAAGCATCACAGTCTTTTCAGCTGCAGATCCCCAAAGAAGGACCAGTTTCCACTGGATTAGGACCCTGGCAGCGCCAGGAGAAGCAGAAAATAGAGAAGCAGTGATGAAGCCTGTTTATTTTACCTTTACAAGTAGTTTGAACTTTTGCCTGCAGTCCCTGGTGATATGCTCTTTGTCATTAAATTTGATAATTTTGCTAGGATATATCTCATATTTGATCACTCCTGGTCAATTTTAATTTGTCCTTCATCTGAGATGGTTTTGGCTTTGTATTTCTTTCCTGACTTTGATCAACTTTCATTGCTTTATTTTTTTCCTGCTGTTTTTATTTTTTTGGTCCATTTCTGGTCTTGGTTTTTTGCATGTCTGATTTTATTTGTGTTTGCTTGTTTATCTCTGTATGCTTGTTTGAAGGTGTGCTGTTATAACTTTCTTTTATTTCTGTTTTATTGTTATTTCTTTGGGGGTTATATGGGGTTAATTTTTATCAATTAAAATGCTATGCTTTATATTTCCTGTTTTATTTTCTTCCTTACAGTAGTGCTCTATTAAGTTTCTTTTTAACTTTTCTTCTATTACTATACATGTGGTAGAGAGAAGGCCTTTTCTGTGATGTAGCGATGTTCAATCTCTTTAATGGGCACAGTTGACAGTGGTGATAAGAGGAATAGGAAGACTTTTAGAGGTTCTTGTTTTTCTTTGATTTCTACAGATTTCTTAATTTCCCCATTTTTTCCTTCTTTCCTTTCACTGCCACATCTTCAAGGAGCACCCTTGTCTACTTATCTGCTTCTGCCTCAGAAACTGGGTGTCATCAAGCTGTCACTTTAATCCCCCTCATTGACAAGTCCCTTCCCCAGTAAGTCCCACACCTGTCTTCATCATTTTCCCAATTAGTGTTGAACTTTTGAGGAGCTACTTAGTCTGTGCTTTGCCTGTCATTTATTTTCCCCCTCTTGTTTACATGGCCTCTCTTCAAACTTCCTTGCCCTGCTATACACACCCACACGTTTGCAGTTTCTCAACTACCAATTTCTTGTGCACTTGAAAAAAAGATGCAAACATTGTCCTAGTGCTAATAATAATATCGTCTGGGAATATCAAATACGAAAATAAATAAGTAAGCAAAATCTAAAACACCAGTTGGCAGTGTGGCAGTGAGAAGGCTCCATAGCAGAGGTCAAGGAGAAAGATAGCTTATACTTAATGCAAGTGGCTAGAGACATAAGAAGAGTGGAAAAGGGAAAACTGTTTAGGAAGGAAATATCATACATTTCAAAGGATTGGATATTGGGGGATGAAAACTGTACCGTTATTTAATATAAGGTGAAAATCAAAGTCATAGGCTGGATGAGAAGAAAATCTTGAGGGAAGTATGTTATAAGGAATCTAACGTGTAATGGCTTGAAAGGACTCAGGGAAGTACTCTGGCCTGAGGGACATTAAGAATATCAGGGGAAACTTGGGCCTTGAAAGCTTTGAGAAGAGAGTATTTCCAGGAAAAAAAAAAAAACCTTAATCGTAAAGAATATTTTAGGATCAGTTATAGAGATTTGATTATGGACTAAGTATTATATGATTTATGGCATTATTACTAATTACATGGAGTGTTGCAATCTTACTTTAGTTATGTACGGATTTATCTGAGTATGTATGTATGAAGAATCATGCTGAAGGATTTGGCTATGGAATATCTTGGTATGAGTACTTTAAACTATTTCAGAACATTGTAAAATAAAACAAGTTAAATTAAGGGAATGCACAATTATATCATACTCTACTGTGAGTCTCAGTTAGGCGATGGTTGAATAATGTCTTTTGCGTTGAACAACAGAGAGGTAAAGCTCTGTTTTGGTGGAGTGGTAAGAGAGAGAAGAAGATAATGGAGTAGGAGGAAAAAATGCAAAGAAAAAGTAACTAAAAATGGCAAGTAGAGATAAACTCTCAATAAAAATTTCAGATAGCACCGAAGAAGAAAAATAAAGGTTTTTTTTTTGTTTTGTTGTGTTTTTAGTAACAAAGAAAAAAAAATCAAGTATTTTTAAAGGCTGATGGAAAGGATCCAGCTGGGAAGGAGAATAATAACAAATAATGTGGCCAGTTTATTGAAGACCTCAGTGGGATATAAACAGGAACTAGTTTTATTTTGCCCAGGCAATGCTGTTTACTAGACTAGGAGGAATCTAGGTATCCCCCTGGGTTGTAGGTTACTTAATGGCAGCTTTCTCAGGTTCCATAAATTTCCTGCCACTTTCAATTACTATTAAACCTTAGTCCTATTCATTTCCAAAACTTCAATCACAAACTTGACAAATTCTGGCCTCTGCGTAATTCCCGGCCAATCTTCATCTGTGGGCAGAGGCTGTTGCTGCCATCTTCCTCTCCTTCTTGTAGTTCTTCTGCTGTTAGAGGCAGGAATGCGGGGGGCACAGAGGAGACAAATGTCCCCTTACAGGAGTACAGCATGCTAGTAGGGAAGCATCCTTTTAGTTGATGCTGGTGGACTGTGCTTATGTGGTGGTCCCCATTTAGGTATGTCCACATGGTCTTGGAGCGGTCTTCAGGTGTCCTCATCCTCCTTACTATTGAGAATCCCTGTAGAGGACCAGCCATGACTCCCCTCACCTGCCAAAGATACGCCCTCAACACCCCCTTGGGTTGGGCATCCCATCGTTCGGCTCCACAGCTACCTGGTGCTCATTGTTTTAGCCCAGGAAATGAGAAACACTCTGAGGTCTTCTTCTGCACCCTTAGAGGGTTACATAGAACAGACACTCACAGAGATTTCCCTACTTCTATCCAGGCACTTAGTCCTGGAGCCTTAAAGCCCTGCTGGCACCTATTATACCACAAGGCTTTCTGCATTCAGAAACCTCTACAAAAATAGGCTTCCATCGTTATGTTGAAGTATTCACCCAAAGCTTAGGGGGCCCATGGGACATCACCCCACATCTCTCTCATATTCAAGGGAAGTCTGCAAAGGAAGCTGCACCAGACTCAGAGCCACCCAGAACACCTTCCTGAGGTGCCCCTGAGCACACTCTGCTCCAGGGGTGCGCCAAGGTGTCCATGAGTACCCCGTGGTTCTGCAGGCACCCAGCTGTAGAATAAGATTTCTGTCAACTGTTCTAGCAGAGGTACACCGATCGTTCAACCAATTTTCTTGGAACAATTCAATTGGTTTCAGGGAAGAGTGAGCCTCTCTGCCTTGTCCGAAAAGAAAAGGCTACAATGTCCCCCTTCTTCTGGGAAGGAGGTGGTGGAATGAGAGTTGGAGAAGTGAGCGAGAGATCAGTTCAGCAAACCCATCTGGGGGACTGCAGGTGCAACTACTGGTGGCAGCTGGAAGCTTTCTTCATGGCCCTCGATGACTTTTATTTCTCAACTCTGGGCCTCTTTACTTATACCCAGTGCTGTGCTGATAAACCAGTATGGGCGGGTGTGGGGGGGGGGACTTGTCGTATTCGTGGATTTCTGTGATGTACATGTACCGCAACGGCCTATTTCAAGCTACCAAGGTGATGTCACCAGACAGAGCTGGGAAAAGGGACGCACAGTTGGCTTAGGAGCCAGAAGTTGCCAGCATTTCCTCACGGTTGCCTGCAGCTGTGGTTCAGCAAAAGTTTGTACAGTTTTATTACGTGTCCAATAAACAATTGTTCCAATGAACAAACCAAGATGTTAAATATATATTCAATGATACTAATATTGTGTTCGCTCATGGGTTAAGATCTTAAAGTTTTCGATTGGGAGTTCTTTATATAAAGCTAAACATTTTTTGAAAATGGAACAGCAAGAGAAATATTGACCAAAGTGCCTTTTTATTTTCTTGCATGTAAAACAAAAGAATGCTACAGTTAGTTGATAGTAGTTTAACATGATCTGAGGCTATGGTTGGCCTAATAAAGACTGATTTATACATGTTATGTGTGTAATTGAACATCTTTTATTGAGTCAGAATTCACATACCATACAATTCAGCCATCCCAAGTGCAAACTTCAGTGGCTTTTAGTATATTCAGAGTTGTCCACCCATCACCACAATCAATTTTATGGCATTTTCATTATACCTAGAGGAAACCCTGTTCCACTTAGTGATCATCCCCCATCTCCCCATCTCCCCTAGTCCTTGGCAACCACTAATCTACTTACTGTCTCTATATATTTTCCTATTCTGGACATTAAATATAAATGAAATTATATAAGATGTTCCTTTGTGACTGACTTCTTCCACTCAGCATTTTTTCAAAGTTTATATATGTTGTAGCATGTATCAGTTCTCCATTCCTTTTTTATGGCTGAATAATATTCCACTATATGGATATACCACTTTTATTCATCCATTCATCAGCTGATGGACATTTATTTTGTTTTCACTTTGGGCTATTGTGAATAATGTACTGTGAATATTTGTGTACTTTTTTGGGGTGGACATGTTTTCATTTCTTATGGGTGTGTACCCAGGATTACAACTGGACCATATCATAACTCTATGTTTAACTATTTGAGGAACTGCAGGAATGTTTTCCAAAGCAGCTGCACTATTTTATATTGCTATCAGCAGTATGTGAGGGTTCCAATTTCTCCATGTCCTTGACAACACATTTTGTTGTCAGTCTTTTTGAATGTGGCCATCCTAGAGGGTATAAAGTACTATTTCATTATTGTTTTGATTTGCATTTTCCTCATGGCTAATGAGTGTGGGTATAATTTTATATGAAGTAATAACTGTGCTCCTATTATAGATGTCTCACTTTTAATACCATCTTTCTTTTTCTTCACGTGGCTCCACTATTTCCCTGTTTTTGCCCCAACACCCATGTCTGTTCACCCTGCCCAGCGTCAGGTAGCTGAACTTTACCTATTATATTATATCTTTCCATATTTATTACCTGTTCATAGATCCATGTAAAAGTATATATACATACATATTTTATATGATTATATACAAACATATCACTTTCTCCACTAAATGATTCCTAATATAAATCTCTGCAAGTCAATTGATTTAGAAGAAACTCATTATTCTCAGTCTCTTCATGGTATTCCATACTTTGAATTTACCATAATTTTCCCAGCCATTGCCTTATCCTTGGATATGAAAAAGATTATCAGTTAATTTTCTTTTCAAGGACACTATAATAATCATTGTTGTACATATACCTTATATACCAAGATCTTCATTTCTATGAGTTGGGTTCCAGGATAGCATAGCTGAATCAAAGAATGTATGTGTTTTTCATTTTAATGGATATTTTTGCCTATTCTCTTTCCAAGCTACAGCACTGCATATTTCAGATGTTATATATGAAGGAATCTTTTCCTTAGCAACAATATCAGTCAGAGGAAGTTCTTTCTCACCGTTCTTTATTCATACATTTCTCTGACAATCTTAGGCATTAATTTTTCATATAACTTTTCAGATTATTTTATCCAATTAAAAACTATTGGGATGCTAATTAAACTTGGATCACATTCCTATATTAGTTTTGAGAGAACTGACATTTTTATTATTTTAAGTCTTTCCATCCAAAAACACATAATACTTCTCCATTTGTTCAGATATTTTGTGATCTTCAATATATTTTTGTAATATAGTTCCTGGGCTTTCATATTAAATTTATTCTGAAGTATTTTATATTTTTAAACTATTTTATTGAAATACTTTTTCACATTTCTAAGTTATATTAAGGTATTAAGTTACATATAATATATAATACATAGTTAGATAGATGACAGATAAATAGATAGATAGATATATCCCGCAAACACACTCTGTGCTTTAAGATGAGATACTTACATTATACGCATTGCAAAGACTGAGATAGGATAAGGTGATGTTGGTAGAATGACTTACACTAATAAAATAGTCGTCTTCGGGCTTCCCTGGTGGCGCAGTGGTTGAGAGTCGGCCTGCCGATGCAGGGGACGTGGGTTCGTGCCCCAGTCCAGGAGGATCCCACATGCCGCAGAGCGGCTGGGCCCGTGAGCCATGGCCGCTGAGCCTGCGCGTCCGGAGCCTGTGCTCTGTAACGGGAGAGGCCACAGCAGTGAGAGGCCCGCGTACCGCAAAAAAAAAAAAAAAAAAAAAAAAACATGGAAA